>NC_072731.1:26572554-26748319 GCF_026930045.1 Uloborus diversus | reverse complement strand
TGGATGGAAAGACTTTGTTTCCCTTTGTGTACCTTAGTGAGTCGTCATTTTCCAAAGACAGCTTCATCAAAATAAATACGGCAGCAGACTAACTGATGAACACTTGGAATCTTGCATTCATCATAGCATCCTATTGTTGACTTTTCCCTGAAGGGGTGCAGAATAATATTTGAATGCTTTTATGTTTATTTTTCTTTTCAAACTCGTTCTTGAAAGTCAAGATAGCGATTTACTAATAAATCGCTAGAGACATGTACCAACCCCTGTTACATACGAACTTGCAAATATAATGAATGAAAAAGACTGGTAGTTATTGCTTCAGTGTCAACTTATGTCTGTCGAATAGTTGAAGGTTTTTTTTTTTTTTTTGGAAACTGCTTTACATTTAATAGTAAAATATCATTCTACCACATTTATAGCTGTAATGCTTAATGCCCCGATTATAAAAAGCATGTAGTCTCCTCATCCCACCCCATCTATTGTGACTCGAATCGAGAGACATCAGGTTTTGCGTCGCGCAAATTTTTAGAAACTCCAAAATATGCTCAGACAGCAGCTCAAAATCTGTTTGAAACCCTTTCAGAAGTTCCCTAATTTAATGGGTATGGCATCCCAGAGCTACGCTATCGAAAAACACTTAAATGTACTACATTCTCATCACACATTCGGGTTGTATATTTTGAATAAGATAAAAAAATATGGCATTGGAAGATAAAAAGAGCTCATGTAAATATTTGATGTTTCTCAAGAAAATCCTGGGGAATGGCGTAAGATAACGAAAAGTCCAGATAACGTGTGGGAAGAAAAAGCTTGATTTTTTTCCCCTTGATTTTAGGTGCTATTTCCATACAGTACTTAAGCACTATTCTGCAAAGAAGAACCAAGTACCAAACTTAAGAGAGCGAACGATTTGAACATATCACACCTTTAGAGGAGAAAAGGTAAATCTAATGTTTATACCCTGCTCAAAAAAATAGGGGAGCACATGGTTTGAAATAAATTGCGCAAATAATAATTGTTCCGAAAACTAATTTAAAACAAAGCCTCCTTGTTTTAAAACTGGCACACATATTCAAAAAAGTAAATTGACAAGCGAATTTTTGATTTTTCGCCCTTAGAAAAAAATGAATGAAAACACAGGAATATTTGAGTTTTTAGTCGCTTTTTTCCACTTAAATAAAAGCAGTTTTTTACAGTTGACAGAAAAACTCATTTTTGCCTATACTTTGGCTTGATCTCCATAATCGCGTTAGCTTTAAAGTTGCCGTTTTTAGTCTCTAGCGGCAGCTCTGCTCTTTGAATCGAAATCAGAAGAATTAATAGGTACGGGACAATCAGACTCAATGATCTCACCAACTTTTTGTTATCAGATAACATTTTAACTAAACAGGAGTAAGCATTTTTAATTCTTTACATTTGATACAAAGATACCCCTGACACAGTTATATTTTCATTAAAAAATTTCGTTATTTGAAATTTCATTTATTTCTCCAGAAATAAACTTTTAACAGTCTTGTAGACATACATAATGTTTCATTTTTAAATAATCTAAACGACCGTCAAGACTACATTCTGTGGGTATCTCGGTTCTTAGGATCTTGATATAGTTGTCATACATTGGGTAGGAAATTTAGATTCCCTTAAAAACTGTTAATAGCATTTGTAACACTTTATGGGCCATTCCACGAAAAACTGCCATTTTGTCCCACACGTGACTTTTGTTGCTCAACGAATTACAAACGTATATGTGAATTCTTAAGCAAAAAAAATTCATCATTACCTTTTAAAATTATAAACATTTCAATGAAATATATAAACCGTCGCGTGCGGGACAAAGTGGCTACATTATTATGGAACGTCTCAATATATATTTTTTTTCAACGGTTTAAATTATTATTTCTCAACAAATGAAAGGTGCTTCCTTTACTTTAGAATCTCAACTTTCAAAACTTACAATTTGTTTTGTCATTGCTATATTAATAGAGCAAAAATATTAGCTACTTCCTATAGCAAATTGCAAGAGGTTGACTTTGGATGTCCCGCCCGCGTGACGCGTGCAATATAACCTCCCATTAATGAAACATTACCAGTGATTAAGTTGGCAAACATTAGCACTTGTAAAATAAAGATCGATGCAGAGAAATAAAGCATCGTACAATGTAGGATGCACCCAAGACAGTTAAAACACTTTACCAAAAATATCCTAAACTATCTAACATGATATTTAAAACGTATAAAAGTTTAGATCATTTTAGTTACAATAACTGAAATTTCAAAACTTTGCAAAACTTACTGTCCCATCTGATCTCACCTTGGCTCTCATCGATAACATCTTTCTCAGTTTTTCTCCACTTCACTATCGTGAACATCTTCACATAAGATTGTATTTTTGCATACTTTTTTTTAAGGGTGTAACTTATTTCACACATTTCAAGGAGGGTTTTAGTTAATGAAAGTTGATTCTTTTACTTTTGACCAAAATACCTAAACTTCTGATATATTCCTTTTCGAGGAAATATAACAAATGCCTAAAGATTTTTCGAGAGAAATCATATGCTGCAGTAAACAATTTATTATTCGTAATAAAAATAAATCCATTATAGATTAATGATTTTATTTTAGTGGTTTATTATCTACAGGACATTTTAATACCAAAAAATTGATTATATCACATTACGGAAAATTTTTGAGAGCCCTTCAACAATTGTTATTTTACGTCGTATTTCCAGGATCAATTCAGCCTTTATTGTCCTTAGAACATCATTGCGTAACTTTTGCAAACATTCCAAACAATTCTCAACCTCGTCTAGAATATTTTGTATGTCTTCCGCATAACGCGGATAATATAAATGCAGCTATATCCGCTGTTCTAACGTTGAGAGCCATGTCTACTACTGTCACAAATTGTAACACTGAAGGGGATGAGCGGTCTCACAGACCGCTTCTAAAGAATACAATGAAACTTAAACCAGATGCACTTGTCAAAATATCCCGATAAGCAAGGGTGGTGTTCAAGGTTACAAAACAACAAGCTATTGGGAAAAAACCATTCAATCGGACTGAAAATAAAATAGGGATGGTGGGATGAACTATTGAGCAGTCTGTGAGACCGCACCTCCCCTGTTAAGCATTACAGCGTCCTTAGGTTAAAAGAAGGATACCATCAAAGGATAGATAATCTATACTATCGTGATTGTAGCACGCACCTCATTTTTAAAAGGAATATTTAATGTAAAAATAGATGTGCCCTAAGGCCGATCAAAACCAAGCTGACTTTACATGTTGTCATGTGCGCATGCATTCTGTTGAGTCAGGGTACCTGGAGCATGACCTAAGAGAACATGTGATGTTAGTTTGATCTATGACGGCGAAACCAAACGCAGTAATAATCACACGTAGCAGCTTAAAATCTAATGATTAATTCACAGAGAAATACAGTAGATTATAGAGAACAACAGTGCATGGCTACAATCTGATCGGTAGCATTTCCCGAAATATTGTTCTGCAAGCTCTAAGAGAGCTCTTTAAAAGTTTTTTTTTTTAAAGGGGAAAAAATACTGCACACTGATTTAATTTATTTTTATCGCCAAAGCATAGCTGGGAACCCTCCTAGTCGTTGGCATCAAAGCAGGGTCCTTCCCTAACCCTGGCATCAAAGTGCATATCGTTGCCTCAAAGCAATAGAGCATCTGAGGAAGCCAGAAACAAAGGGACGGAAGTGGACAAGTTCAAGTTTTGAGTAAATTAACGCGTTTAAAGATAAGTTCCTAGGTGGCTTTCATTGAAAAATGTATCTAAATCATTCTATATAGCAGCACATAGCAGGGCTACTAGTACCCTATCTTGCTTTAAGACAGAGAAGAGGTTCACCTACCATTTGTACTGGTTATGTCTGAATTTTTAATTTTGACACATCGTTTTGCTTCTCACTGTCTCATTTGATCAAAGGAATAATAGTAAGATATGCTACTGTTGTTTTAAAGCGACAATATATCCCCCCCTCCTTTTTAGCCGGTGGGGTAAAGAGCAGTGATTAAAATTATTATTAAATACTATTATTATAATGTACGTATGTACAGAATATTGAATTATACATGTATATTTATCAATTACAATAAATCATCAATTTTCAGTTTCATTTGACACACATTTATTTACTAACTTTTCTGTACAATGGCTAATTAAATTTCATTTTTTCCCGCATCTTGTGGTTAATATTAGCATTACAACGCATAATTATTTTATATGTTACACTGGAATTTGAATCAATATTCCAAAGAAGAACAAGAATAAATAAATAAGCAAATAAAAGGTTTTATGAGGTTTTTATTGGGACTTATCGGTGTAATATGTTTCTGTAATGCCTGGAAACTTAATTTACTCAAAATTATTTAGTTGTGCTGAGCTTTGGACGTGCTGTTGAAATCTCATAAATTCTTCTTGATCTGCTTCAGAAGAAGATTTCATGATGTTGGCAGGCATGATGATGAAATACTAAGCTCATATTTGACATTTTACTGAGTCTTTTCTGAGCGTGCATGCATTTCTACTTAATTACTTGAACTTTTGCGCAGATAGAGTTTTGAAAAATTCCGCACAAATGTCTATTCTCGTATTTCTACTTGATATTGATTAATTCATGTTAATATTCTGAAAAGGAAAATAATCTCGAATAAGGCATACATAATGAAAAGACAAGGCAACAGTTAGAAGGGTCATTTTCTCATCACAGTTGACATCTTCTAATGCGAAACTGTGTGATACTTTAAAACAGTAACTATAATTAGTGAACATTTTAGTGTTTTTGTCCAATTTCGAAATTGTAACGCCATGCATCTCACAGAAGATATTGATTTGAAAATAAAAAATGTACTTTTAATGTACTAATGTACATAGAGATTGGGCAGTTTTTCCAGGTATTACATTTCACTCTTCGGCAGTACATATCTGACTTTTATATGTTTGAACATCAAATTTCATCACAGTTGACATCTTCTAATGCGAAACTGTGTGATACTTTAAAACAGTAACTAAAATTAGTGAACATTTTAGTGTTTTGTCCAATTTTGAAATTGTAACGCCATGCTTCTCACAGAAGATATTGATTTGAAAATAAAAAAATGTATTTTCAATGTACTAATGTACATAGAGATTGAGCTGTTTTGCCAGACATTACATTTCGCTCTTCGAGAGTACATATCTGACTTTTATATGTCTGAACATCAAATTTCATCACAGTTGACATTTTCTAATGCGAAAATGTGATACTTTTAAGCAGTAACTAAAATTAGTGAACATTTTAGTGTTTTTGCCCAATTTTGAAAATGTGATACCATGCTTCCCACAGAAGATATTGATTTGAAAAGAGAAAATATATTTTTAATGTACATAGAAATTGAGCACTTTTGCCAGGTCCATTTCGCTCTTCGAGAGTACATACTGACTTTTAGATGTTTGAACATCAAATTTCATCACATTTGACATCTCCTAACGCAAAAGTATGACCTTTAAGTGAACATTTTAAGTAGTTCTGTTCCAAATTTTGAAGCCCTTTTCTCACAGAAGGTATTACTTGATTTATTTTTTTTCTTTAATCGTAATGCCCATGGGGATAAACCCCTTTCGGCAGGTATTTCATTTTGCTTCGGAAAAGGAACTGCAAAACGAGGCGCCTTAATGCTCATCAACTCTTAACATCAAGACTATTGCGGTGTTTAATTTTTTGTTGACACGTAGAATGTGAGGTTTTTTAATCGCATATACAGCGTGTCCTCATTTGATCTGCAAAACCTCTATTTTCGCAACCGTTAGTCCAAAATGCATACTTTCACTTGCATAAATGGTCAACATAAGTTGCTGATACTAAAAGTTTGAAGCGAAAAAGAAAATTCACGAAAATAAACGAAATTTAACTTTTCATACGAATCCTAAGTCAAAATATCAAAAATCTAAAAACTCAGCTTATTGTGCTTAATTTATGCCTCACTTCAAGCCAATGAAAGTTGCCCTTTGAGGCCAATGAATCCCGTTTGCTTCATTTAAATCAGATTTCGCATTAGAATTTCACTTCTCGACCATTACTGGCGCCAGAAATATTCAAATTCTTCGCTTCAGAGCAATCAGAAGTTCGCGATTAAGTCGTCAGCCTCCGCAACATAAGAAATTAAATATAATTTGAAAGAACACGGCGTTCTTCTCACAAAGCTCTTAAACAAAGCGAAAAAGCTCTGGAGGAAAAGTTATTAAACTCACGAAATGCGTTTATTAAAATGGCGAAACGCGAGCTTGGAACAATGCACAGAGCTCATTTCTGGGACTTCCTGCGCTAAAATTGGCCTTGTCTCGTCTCGTTCACTTGGCATTCGCAGTTGAACTTCGCCATATTTCCTTATCTTAAAGCGTGTGATGTTTACGAATTCAAATAAATGTATGTTTGGGATTGTCTGCAATATATGGATTTTACATAAAGGAAAATCGAACGTGAAGCTCTCCATTTTTCAATTAGGAAAAGCAGTGTTAAGGAGCGCAGTTTAGGAAAAGGATATGACTTCAGCAATATTATGATCGCTCAGGTTATAAAATTACACAGCCAGTAAACAAATATTGAAAGTGCATATCGGTCAAAACGTTTCATAAAACCATAAAAATTATATACTTTAAAAATTCGATCTTATAAAAACATTTCAGAGAAAATATTTCATGATGTAAAGACGGGTTCGGCATTTAGGGAGGGTCAGTTTTTTTTTGGGGGGGGGGGTAACGTCCGTACGTGCATATGTACCTAAGAACGCATAGGCAATCGAAAAATCCATTTCCACGATTTTCGAATTAATTATCTTGCATTCCAATGTTCCAGATAGGGTGTTTCAAGATTTTTTGGAGCAAATCGGAGTTAACGTTATTTATTTATTTATTTTTCGTTAATAAAATAATATTCGTATATATTACATTACTAACAACATATTAGTGTAACGACAGTCATACTTCGATCACAGTTATGTCCGATCAGTTACGCAAATGACTTTTTTAGCTTCGTTTGTTTCAAATGGATGGTCAACTCAAAGTATTTTTGTTAATTTCGAACTTTCTTGTTCCTTTCTTTGTAGATCATACATATGACACAAAAGCAATAATAAACAATAAAATCGAATTCGACATCAATATTGATTTTCATGAATTTCAAATTCAAAAGTGACAGTTGTGACATTAAATAAATAACGGAACTCTATAACTGAAATTCCAGACATAAATGCAATTAAATGACCTGACGTCCACTCTGAACTCAGGGACATTGAACATGTTAGCTTTTCGCGACGGCAAAATTAGTAAAACAAATAAGTTTGTTTGGAGGACAATTTTGGAAATGAATTAATTTACAGCTCCCCCATCCTAAAAACCAGGGCTGTGGAGTCGGAGTCGAAGAGTCGGAGTCGGACTGATTTTGGGATAAAGGAGTCGGAGTCGTTAGAAAACATGCCGACTCCGACTCCGACTCCGGGCTTCTTTTTTTCTTTCCTTTTCACTCACTCTCCTTGCATTTTTTAAAAACTGATTACCAATTGGTTCGATTACATGTATAAAAAGATACTAATGAGAAAATAACTGCCATTACGGCAATTAGCTAGCTTGAATGCTTACCGAACTTTCTGTAGCCGTCCCCTAGTTTGCTTGCTTTTTAACTTAACTAATAGCAACTGTCAGCAAACGGTTTTGTTGCCTAACATTTTCAAGTAATCACTTTCAAATAAAAATGAAATATAGTGTTTTGTTCGATCTCACTTATAAAATAGCAAAAGAAACGTAACAAATTAGTAAGTCGACACCCGTAGCTAAGGTTGAAACGTTTAAGTGTGATCGGCAAATTCAAAGAAGTTCTGGCGCGAAAGCACGAATCCAAAAGATTCGATGAAATAATCTAATGTTTTTTTTTTTTAAGACTATTTCTGTAAGCTTGATTCTCACTAAAAAGTATGGAACAAAATAAGTAAATGATTTCTTGATTACAACACTCAAGAATTGCAGTTAATCTTAAAATCTTCATATTTAGGTTAATTCTAAAGCAGCCAATAAAATTTAAATTAAAAATTTAGCGAAGAAGAAATATAGGTATAGTAAAAGTTATTCGTACAAATTTGTATACCGCCGCGTTTTATGTAAAATTAGCTTCTGACGTATATGTGCCCTATTTTCGTTGAAATTTTTTTGATGAAATATAATTTAAAATATATTCGTGAAAATTTTCAGAATTAAAGTATTTATATTTTTTTATAAACTCTGAAATTAAATTTGGGTGTCATCTACCAGATGGGTGTCACCCGGGGCAAACCACCCCCTCTCAAGAACTTGGATTTAGAAAAAAAAGGTTTTTTTTTCTCTCAAGTTACAGCTTTCAAAAATTGAAAGCACACGATTTGATCAATATCTATTTGTTAAACATTAAAGGGGGGAAAATTACAGAGAATCCTTTTTAAAATTTTTAAAAGGGATTTTTAAGTCATCTCACTTTTTAACTCGTAACTATTGGAAAGTTTGATTTTTAAATTGAATTTCTAACGTTGAATGGCGTCTTGGGTTTACAATAAAACACAAAATGCGAAATTTTCATAAAAAGGAATTAATATTTCAATCTGTGTTAAGAGGTTTTCCCCCTTCCCTTGAATGGAGAGAGGGAGTTGAAAAAATACAATTAAAAAAAAATAAAAAAAATTCGAAGTCTGAGTCGGAGTTGGAGTCGGAGTCGGGCGTTTCAAAATCCAGGAGTCGGAGTCGGGGTCGGAGTCGGCCATTTTCTTTCCGACTCCGCAGCCCTGCTAAAAACTTGATAAGTCTCTAATGCACATGATGGCCTACAGACTCGCGACACGGAACTTGTAGCTGATTCTGGTTAAAACAAATGGAAGCTTTCTTTAAGAAAAATATATTTGACTTAGGAATTCTTTTTAAGCAGCATATTAGTTACATAAAACATAGCAACAAAGTCAAGTCTTCTTTTAAAAAGAGATATTTGAACCGAGAATACCCTTCTAGACAATATATTAGAGACATAAAACATGACAAATACGTGAAGCCTTCTTTTAGAAATATTTGTTGGAATTAGAAATTATAAAGAGAAAGTTGAATTATTTGAATACTCTTCTAATACCATACTAGTAGTGTGAAACAAATCATCAAAATACAACTTTTTTTAGAAAGATATATTTGAATTAGAAATACTCATTTAGGCACTTATTAGTAACGTAAAACCTAGCATTAAAATATGGTCTTCTTTCAGAAAACATATTTGAATGTTTTTCTAATGAATGTAGTAACATAAAACATAGAACTCAAATCCACCCTTCTTTTAGAAAGAAAAATTAGAATTAGAAATACTCATCCAGCCACTTATTAGTACTCGTAGTATAAAACACAGCATTAAAATATGGAGTTCTTTTAGAAAAATATACTATCTGAATTTGGACTACTCATTCAGACATGTATTAGTAATGTAAAACATAGAATTTAAATCCACTCTTATTTCAGAAAGACAAATTTGAAATAGAAATACTCATCCAGCCACATTTAAAGTAATTTAAAACATAAAATTTAAATTCACTCTTCTTTTAGAAAGATAAATTTGAAATAGAAATACCCATCCAGCCACATATAAGTAATTTAAAACATGCTATCAAAACCCATATTTTTCTTCAGAAAGCGATATTTGAATTAAGAATTCTCTAGAAGAATGGAATATTATGTTGTGGACAAGGTGACCGTACGATTACACCCATAACACCGACAAATCATCATAATTTAAATACACAAGAACACTTTTTAGAAAGTTCATAATTCTTTTTATGATAAATTATAGTACTTGATATTCGAATATCTTTATTAGTAACAAAGCCGAAAGTCTGTGTCTCTGGATGCCTGGATCTCTGTTACTGCAGAGCGCCTCGACCATTCGTCCGATTTTCAAGAAATTCGGCACATAATTAGTTCGTAGCATAGGGGGAACCGACTCGAAGGGATTTTTCGAAAATTTGATTTTGTTCTTTTTCTATTTCAATTTTGAGAACATTTTACCGAGCGAATTACGGTAACATGGACGAGCAAATTACCGTAACATTGACGAGCAAATTAACGTACCATACTGTCGAGAAATTCATCATCCATTATTTGTAAATATAGAGGCGAACCAAATGACCTTTTAATTTTCTACTACGGGCAAAGCAGTGCGGGTGACACTAGTTAGTGAATATTTTAGTGTTTTTGCTGAAATATTTGAACTTTTGAGGCCATACTTCTCACAGAAGATATTTGATTTGAAATAAAATTTACATCTATAATGTCTATTGGCGTTGACCACTTTTGGCAGGTTTCCATTTTGCTCCGGGGGAAAAAAAAGTGCAAAATAGTATCCCAATAAAAAGCCAAAGTTTTAAATTTATCGAATAAAGAATAAGTGTATACGTAAATATGTCTCATTTATGCAAATAGATTAAGCAATATACAACAAATATGAGTAATATTTATGTTTTTCGCGAAATTCACGCCTATTGACCTATTTTAGTCACACGCGTACCCTGGAAATTTATAAATAAATTCCATTTATATTCTGCAAACAAAAAGTAACGAAATTTTAAAGCCTTACGACGCGTTTTATCGTAAAAATGGCATACGAAGTGAGGTAAAACAGATTGTAGGGAGCACTGGGGCATTGTGATGTAAAAAGCCTGAATCGAGTTGAAATGCATTTATTCCCCAATTTCGGAGACAAATTGTTTGATTATCTTGTGGCAACTGGAAATATGTGCTTCGATTTTTCTCAAACAGCTTTTTATCGCTTCTCTGAATGGTAGAAATCATCTGAATACAACATAACCACGCATGACGTCATAACTACGTTTGCAAATCAAATGCAAAAAAAAAAAAAAAAAAAAAAAACCTGCGAAATTCAAATATAAGAGCTTTAAGGGGAAAAAAAACTTTAATGCAAAAAACTATTTCCGAACAAATTTATACGTTAAGATAATATTTTTTTATTCTTTATTTTACACTGTAGTCACTCCCCCCCCCCCATTACTTACCCTTTTTAGTGAGCTGAAAGAAGCAACGAGGAATATTTTAATCTTGGGGTGTAACTAGAGGGGTTTTCTCAACTCCACTAGTTTTCTTATAGTACTCTATTGTTAACAATTTTAAGCCCTGCTCGACTAATAAACTTCAGTCCATTCGATTGTTTGGTTAAAAAAAAATAATAATTATTTTTTAAAAAATTTAAAAATACTTAAAATTTACCGGAAACAAAGCACCAAAACTATGCAAAGCTTAGATGTATGGAAAATTTAAAAAAAAAAAGAAAAAATCAATACATAAAGGTCTAAAGAAAAGCTTCTAAAGTTATGGAATCCTAATGGACAGGGGTGCCTATCCCCCCTAAGGGCAAGGGCACACTCCCTCCTCAATTCCCAAGGAGACCCCCCAAAAGCAAAAGTCACCCATAAAAATTAGAAAAATGCCCCTCAAAACACCCCCCTAAAAATTTCAATGACGCAGTCTGCGCCATGACCCCTCCCCCCAAAAAAAATTAGACATTAGACATCTTTTAATATATTGTGAATTTACTAAACGAATGCAAAACGCTTGATAAGACTTTAAACTTAAGAGTTTTTGAGTAATTTCTAGACTTAACATTGTTATTCCACAACAAAAATGGCTCTGTAACTCCGAATACAGCTGTCTCGCATCACGAAAAAATACATTAAAGTTTCGGTTATTTTGTTCGAGAATACTACAGTTTCCAATGTAAAAAAAGGTTCATAAATAAAACATAGCGTACATTATAAATAAAGGTACTAAAATACATCTGACATTTGTTGGAATAATACTATCTTCCTCTTGAATAGAACAAAATATGATGCGTGTCGAACCAAGACATTTCGCCGGAAAGTTCTAATATGTTTTATTTGATAAGCAGGCGTTTTGTCGAGTTTTTTAATACCTGCGTGAGTGGCATTAGGACGTTACTTGCATACCAAATGGCTCCAGCTGTAGATACTACTCGGAAAAACAAAAGCTTCGAAAAAGTTTATATCGTCCGGGTTACTTCAGATATAAAATCATAAGTATAATGCTTGCTTTCGTGCAATAGTCGCATGAAAAGTAATTAATCTGTACAGTAATTTAGTACATAACCTAGTACATAAATTTATTCTGTGAAATAACATGATATGAAACAGAAAATATCTATGACTCGTGACTTCATAAAGCGGTAAAAGAACTTGAAAGTAAACAGCTTCTAACAGGTGGATTATGTGTAACTCCTAGAGAGATTGTTTATAAATACACAATGTTTTATAACTTTTTTAGATAAACAAACATCGGATTTTGTTGTTGTTGCTATTGATGTGTCCAGGCGGATGACCTTAAAACGAAAACATCATTTATATAATTTGTAATAGGTTGTTATTATTTTGTAATAGATAGGATCAGCTATAATGCGTCTCTTACTACTCGACGCTTTCTAGCTAATTCTGCATTATACAAATGATATAAATGGTGTTTTTCCGCTTCAAAGCCGTCCGCCATCTCTCGGTGGTCAAGCTTTACTATTACCTTAAGATTTTGGGCTTCTTTTAACGTAGATGTGCGAGACAACATAAGATTTACAGCACAAAGAGAAAAGAAATGACCAAGAAATAATGACCACGGCACCGGTGGGAATTGAACCCACGACTACCTCTTGCACTGCTTGCAGGTAAGCACGGGCATTCGGCCAACATTGGACCTTGAAAACATTATTCATACCTAAATCGCCCGTCAAGATATGACGGGTGAAAATTGTTTCTACGTTTGAACGAAGCAATTGTCTGTTTAGTGATATTTTGTAGTTGAAATTTTAACCCCAACTCCAGTGGATTGATCCTAAACTCCAGTGGGTAGCGTTCATTGTTGACCATTTTTTCGTTTCTTCATTCCCCTGAAATGACGCAGTCTTACCAGTAAAACAGTTAAGTTACTAGATCCAGTTCAGCCTTGTCACAATAAAGTCTTTCCGTGCATTTTAAACATTACCAAAACATATTATCAAACTATCATGCCCTGGAGCGAGTTTCATTGTTGATGACGTCAGGAACGTTACTCGATCATTATATATATATATATATATATATATATATATATATATATATATATATATGGGGATAAAACAAAATTGCTGACCTTTCAACTATTTAAATTCCCACATCGTTCTTGCAACCGTTTAGCTAATATTTAAAATTAATATTTTCCTTGAACCAACATTCTACCAATTTTGGAAATTAAATATTCTTTTTTTTTTTTTCTAATTTTGCTCAACTTTTTAAAGTGTTCTACGAATTTCGTTTCTGACCTTTTTTTAATAACGCATATTTGCTACTATAATTTGTTCTTGACTTTCAAAGTCATTCTGGTATTTGCTAGCTAAATATTTTCAACGTTTTCCCAATTCGTCTATTTATTTTGCACGAAATTAGAAATTTCTGGATATTTCCAGTTTCCCCGACTATGCTCAAAAAAGTTTCTTTTTTTATGCACTTCCCTGAAAGTATTTCACGATTCCTCAAATTTATACTACATCCTGAATTTTTTACCAGCATCATTCATTCGCTACCTATTTACTGAATGTTTTCATAGTTCCAAAAAGTTTCCTCGACTTCCCGAGGGTACCTTAGTGTTTTTCTGAATTCTCTATATATCAACTGTCTGAATGTATTTCTCTTCTATGAATTTCTCGCTGATTTTTTTGTGAATATGTTTCTTAAACAAATTTTAAATGACTTTATTACTTTCTTTTTGTAAAATTTATGACCTTTTTTTCGTTATGGTTTTTGTTACATTATACATATGTTTTTTGAACATGTTTTTAAATATGATTTTTTATTTTCCAACTTTTTTTTTTAAATTTCCAGAATATTGTGCTTATTTTCAAGATTATGTGCCATTCCCTTACATATTTTCCATCGCTGTTATTAGTCTTTTTTTTACTAGAGTTATGCAAATACATTCCAAGGGGTTCGTTTCCTTCAGTCAAAAGTACTACTTGATTACTGAACTTGATAGAATGAGCAAAAAAAAAAAAAAAACCCAGAAAATACTTTCATTTTCCCAATATTTTTAATTATGTTTTAAAATGTCAAATACCTTGTTTTCAAACAAGGCGTGGTCTTTATGACGTCACCAGTGATGCACTTTGACACGTTATTAACTGGTGAGCTGAATGAATGTTTAAGCCCTGGTTTTCTAGCAGCGAAGTCGCCGATCTTCGGCGCTCCTCGCCGTGGCGCTGAAATCAAAATTAAGTGATTCTGTCGTGGCCATTCACAACGTCGATTTAGCTCGGGCGCTCATGCGCTGAAGAATCATGTCTTAATCCCTCGGCGAAGATTGGCGACTTCGCTTCTAGGAAACCAGGGCTTTACCCTTGCTGTCTACCGCTTTTCATGTTAATATAAAGGTGAATTAAATATTACGCTCTATGCTTGCTAACAACTATATCGTTGCCAGTTAATATGAGTAAAGAAGCGAATTAAATATTGCGCTCTGCGTTAATGGCAAATGTGAATGGCAGTTTATTATTTGTGATGTCATGCGCAGAA
This sequence comes from Uloborus diversus, assembly GCF_026930045.1. NCBI lineage: Eukaryota > Metazoa > Arthropoda > Arachnida > Araneae > Uloboridae > Uloborus > Uloborus diversus. The sequence goes on along the minus strand of NC_072731.1, from coordinate 26,733,704 downwards.
GCGTGAAAAATGAAACTGAGCCTGCGCTCCGACTAAAATGATATTTAAAAAAAAAATAAACTTAGTCAAATTATTTAAAAAATGGTTAAATCCTATGTTTTTAAGCATGCTCTTTTAGAAAAAAAAAACTTTTAAAATTCCGGAAACGATCCCATTAATGGTGTCGTACTTTTTTTTTTTTAACTTTTTGATCCCTCTCCGTTCCCTTTGTCAGAAAGTGGCAAATTACTCATCATATGTCTATATTACATGGACATACATTATGAAAAATGCTTCACTTTTAATTAAAATATGCTATATGACACTTCTTCTTACCCCCTCCGCCTTGTCATAAGCTATCACAACTTCATGAACCCCCCTCCGCCCCCTTAAAGCAGGGCATCAGTTTTGGACGACACCCAACTTAAGGCGCTTATTCTCAGTTTTAGTCACTTCTACTAATTAATATTAAGTACTACTAAGTAATATTTCTACTGGAGCGACACCCAAAACATCGCGTTTCATCTATATGCACCATAATGGTAAAATAAAGATATTATTATTGTTCTGTAACTTAAATTGGGTAAATTTTCTTTTACGTGTGGTTATCTAAATTGTTTAACACGATGTAGCGAGTCGAGGCCATACCGAATGATAGGTTTTTATAGGTTTCACCATTAGGAAAACCTCTAAAACCCTACCAAAGGTTCCCATGAGGGGAAAAAAATAGGAACAAAATGTCCATTCGACTATATACGCCCCTTATGGTTATGAAAGAGAAATGAACTATTTGAGACACTCTGGTTTGTTTTCCTGACAATACAGGATTCCTGAAAAGTATTTTTCTGCATCACGTTAGACCATCCCCATATAAATAATAACGAATTCACTGATCGAGTAACGCTCTGACATCATCTAACTTGCTAAGGTCTATCTTGCTAAGGGAGCATAAAATAAAAAAAAATAAAGTCGCACAGGTTTGAAGGCGCGGAAAAAAAATGGCGCGCAGAGGGCGTTTGAGGGCGCAAAGGCGAGGGGCCGGCAAGCCAGTCAAAGCTGTCAAAGAAGAAAATAGGCGCATGAAATACGATTCCGCTTCAACATCCTCGGAATTGTATGAACCAGTACAAGAAGATTCCTCTTCGAGTTCTAGTAAAAATATACATTCAGAAGATTTCCCTGAAACACAAATCAGTACCTGGAACAAGCATATCAGAACCTGAAACAAGTATATCAAAACCTGGAACAAGCCCAGTAGCAGAAACTTTGTAACCAGTTTGCGACACTATTTCGGGCAGTTGGAAATAATCTGCAGCATTATCATCAGTTTTAATTATTTTAAGTTTTCATAAAATACACAAGCAAAGGTCAAGACTCAGAAATTTTCCAACTGGCCAGTGGCCACTAGACCTGAAAAACTTAGTGGCCACCACTGTCGCCGCGTTTTAAAGTATAAAAAAAAGGGAAAGGGGACAGTTTTCACTACTTTCATAAAAATAAATAGAACTCTGCGCACTATGAAAAGCAATTATTCAATACATCTTTATTTAAATGTGGAAAATTTAAGTTAAAATAGGTTTTTGAATTTTTTTTTCAGAAAATGAATCAATAAATAAATTAATAAATGAGAAGTTGCCAGGAAACTGCATTTTAGATGAATGTTTCAGTTTGTAGAAAAGCTTCCAAAGCAAATACAAGTGTGCAGGTAATAATTCACATTTTTTATGAAAATCATTTAAAAAGGAACATGATTTAAAGTACATTATATAGAATTTTCAATAGTTTGTATTGAGGTAAACATCAAATTATGTTTTTGGAAACTTAGGAAAGTAATAGTCTCGACTATTTCCATCTTGCAAATGACCAAACATGGCGTCAACGTGAAAAATGCATGATTCTAAGTAGATATTTGTAACATAAAAGTAGAAAAAAATTCAAAATCCTTAAAAAACTACAACTTTGATGAAATAGTCAATTTTTAGCACATTAGCCTTTAAAGCTATGAAGATAAGATAATATTCTGAAGCTAAAATTTTGCATTTTTAAAGACAATAATTAAGCACATTTTAATTGGCACATTTTGCATAATTTTCAACAGTTTGCATTGCAAAAAACATCCAGTTATGTTTATGAAAACGTAGGCACTTACCAAGTCTTGTGTACCAACATCTTAGGAATGACCAAACATGGCGGCTACGCCGAAAATTAAGATATAAATTTTTGAATTTGTTGCAAAAAAATTATTGAAAAATAAAAATCTTCATGTGATTACACTTTAGTTGAAAAGTTTTTAGCGCTTTTGCGTCCAAAGCAATGAGGATAAGGTGAAATTTTAAATCTAAAACTTTTCATTTCTCAAAGAAATTACTTTAAAAAATAAAAATTAAACGATTTGCAGCACATTTTAGTTATTTTCATTAGTCTGCTGTTAAATAAAACATCCAATTCTGCTTCGTTTTTGAAAACTTAGGCACTTAAGCATCTTATCTACCTTGATCTTGTGAATGACCAAATATGGCGACTATGTTTCTAGCTGATATGCTGAAAGCATCCATCGACGTTCCGGTCAAAAAATGATCTCTAAACGATCTATGCCAAGTTGTATTTCTTTTTTTAATTTCATTTATTTATTCTTTCTTTCTTTTTGTTCTTTAGCAAAATTGTCTGCAGACCGCTGAAAAATCTGCGACGCACGTCTCGCGTCTCGCAGTGTCTGCTACCGGGGGAACAAGTAAACCAGAACCTGGAACAAGTATATCAGAACCTCGAAGAAGAAAATCAGAACCTGGAACAAGTTAATATGTAATGACGAGCGATTTTATTACTCCAAAGTTAGTTGCCGCATAGGACAGGTGTCGGTTAAGTACACGAGATTCTGTGTTTATTCTTGAAGCAACTATTGACGCACTTGGGTGTAACATTGATAAATTTCCGATAATTAAAATTTCAATTCAAACCGAAAAGTGGAAGGAGTCCACGGAAAGAATAAAAATTGATTTTCAGTACGAGGTATCAGATGCAGTGACTTTATACATTGGTATGGGAAACTGTTGCCTGCTTTGAGTGCTCAAAAATTAAAAGAAGATCGTTTACAAATAGCTATTTCATATGGGTGTAAGGAACAACTAATTGCTGTGCCTAAACTGGATCATCTACAGGAAAGAACTGGCGCAAGCTGTTTGGAAGGCAGTTTTAGATTGGAATCTCGAAGACTAAGTTCAAATTCTCTGTTTTGATACTACTGCTCCCATTACTCGTTTTAATGGTGCTTGCGCTGTTCTCGAGCAAAAATTTGATAGAGAAATGCTTTCCTTTGCTTGCCGCCATCATATATATGAACTGGTATTCAAGACAGTATTCGAAGAGAAAAATGAGCAAGTCACAACCAAGCCCTGATATTCCACTCTTCAAAAATCTCAGAGAATCGTGGAAAAACAACGATCCCACTAAAATGCAGTGCTTTATACAGGCTTCTAGTTGTTCCGAGCTGAATCCGAACTTGAAAACTTACTTGGCTTTTACCGTGCTGAACTTACTAATGTTACTGTCAGAGATGACTATCGAGAGTTGATAGAACTATCATATTTTTAGGTGGAGATACAGAAGATAAATTTTAAATAAGACCACCATGCACCAAGCTCGATGGTTAGCTTAACTACTACTATTTAGTTCACAACTAAAATTAGATACGAATTAAAATGAAGTATTGTTACATGCTTGCTTGTTTGTAGTGACAATATTCGTGAAACCATGGCTTCAATGCATTTTGGCAGTCTAAGCACAAAGATTTGTGCGTTTTGAAACCTTTGAAAGCGTATGAAAATGTGGATCCAACTATCTCAAAAGCTGCTCTACAAAAATTCATTCAAAATTTATGGTATTTGTCTGTCGTAAGAGCAGTCTTAGCTCTTTTTGATGATGAAAGTAGAAGAAGAAAAAAATAAAAAATGGCGACAAATTTACGTAGAGAAGAGTTCTTGACTCATGAGAAAAGGTACATTATCAAAGGAAGGAATGGTTAATTGTAAGTTTTGTAAATTGATTTCATTTAGTTTAATTAATTATTCCTTTATATCGTGCACGATGCAGAACTTTCATGGTTTGCTAACAGGTGATGAGGAACAAAAACAATTTGTGTTACGTTGCGTTCAAGAGCACCGGAAGATCTATCCTCACTACGAAAAGCAAACATTGAAACGAAAATACGTGAAGTAATGTTTCTTGTAGTGTAATATTGTTGTAAATATCTGCTTTAAATAAATTGATGTAGTAAGGAATTATACAGTTAGCAATCTTTCCACTGATAGTCGCCGTACAGGATTTCAGGTTCAACTTTGATCTCAAGTCGGCACGGGTTCCCGTTATTTTATTGCAATAATTTTTTTTCTCATGTTTCTGAGGTGAAATAGAAAAAATATGGAGGCATGACAATTTGATAATTTTTTTGGTAATGTTTGACATGCAAGGAAAGGCTTTATTGTGACAAAACTGAACTGGATCCGGTAACTTAACCGTTTTACTGGTAAGACTGTGTCATTTTAGGGGAATGAAGAAACGAATAAGTGGTCAACAATGAGCACTACCCACTGGAGCTTAGGATTAATCCATTGGAGTTAGCGTTAAAATTTCAACTATCAAAACATCACCAAACAGACAATTGCTTCGATCAAATGTAGAAGCAATTTTCACCCGTCACACCATGACGGGCGATTTTCGAGTACAGTCGACTCGTGCTACAACGCGATTCGACTTACGCGAAACGGCTATAACGCGAGTTTTTCTCGAGAAACGAATTTTAGAGCTAACGTGAATTCCTCACCCGGAACATGAACGTTTTCGCTAAGGAATCGCTACGCGTAGTATCATCAATACTTTTCTCCGCACACACCCCGCCACTTAGCTGTGAGCCTTAGGTTCCACCGCCCGGGGGGTATCCGCGTAGCGGGCCCCCCGCACGGCTGGGTGCGACGGTCGATAGTCGTCTGGACCACGGACGGTCTTGGTGCTTATTGCGCCGGGGAAGGTCCCCGTGCTGGGCGTCAGTCCAGCTGGGAGTTTACCCCTTAATGTGTGAACCTTGATCGCCATGAGATACGGGATATCTCCCCGTACTTCTTTGGCGTGCTATGGCTCCCTGTAAGGGAAGGGGGTTAGAAATAAAAATGCACCAGTTTCGTGAAAGGATTTCCTCCCTTTAGCATCACTGAAATGCGAAAGTTCCCACACAGTACTAGTCAAATCATCACTTTAATAGTGGATACTAATAACACTACTCCGTATTTTCCACTCTAAATATGAAAGTTAATTTAACATAGTAAACATTCCTAAGCGTGCTGTGTCAGCTTAAGCTAGGGAAGAGAAAGTTCCTTAAAAGAGAGAAAAAGTGAAGAACCTCGATATGCAGAACAACATCGATCGGATGAGTTTCACAGTACCAACCATCATCATCTTCAGTTTTTTAGTTATTGTAATTATTATTACTTTATCCACTGCAGAGTAGTGTAATAGTATGACATTTCCTAGTTATAATAATTATTGCACACTGTACATGCAGTACTGCACTTTGTCTCTCCCTCCTATTGATCATTCATTTTGTACTTCCTAACAGTATTTTATAATGAATAACGTAGGTTTTTTTTAATGCAGCATAAGTTAAGTTCTTAATGTAGAAACCATTCTTATATACTTAAGGAATGGTTTGAAGCAGTCTAAAGGGTGTTTACAAGCGTCTTAAGTGTCTTTATGTTTATCAAAACGTCGCTTTCATACCCTTTTCCAAAACGTGAAATTTCGACTTACGCGAGGGGTCTTGGAACGCATCCCTTGCGTAACCGGGGACTCGACATACATAATCCGCATTTGCATTCAAATTAAAAGTAAAACGTAAATTTTATCAGTCGCCAAAACTCTTATTTCCATTCACTAGAGACAAAAACAACTTTTCTATGTGACCTAATCATGCCAACACGATAGTAATATTGACTATTGTCCTTGTTCGTAAAAAACTCGTTGGCTATTTTTACAGCACGTGCAAAAGGAAGTAGATAATTAAATGCGTTCTTCACTTTGTGTTTAAACAGTCATGCGTCAAATTAAACGCTTGCTGAGAAGTTCATTAAAAGACCTTTTATTTTTAGGTGTTGCCGTGTCTTTTGAACGACTAGCCAAAGGCTGAAACGCTTTCTGAATTAATTCAATCTTCATTTCGAGTGTATAGTTGATCCAACTGGGATCAAGCGGAGCAGAGTCTTCGAAGCAGAATGATTTTTTTTTCTTTTATTATTTCTGAAAAGAAAACGTTACTCCATTTTGCAATCAATGTTAGGTATCCAGAAGCGATAAGCTATCGATAGCCCTGCTGATTAATCGATACATTTCGGATATCGGATGTAATTATTTTTATCAACGACAGTACTATCGAATTTTAACATGATAGCTCTAATTTGTTGAAATGGAAATTTGCGGTTATGCAAAAAGAGGAAAAAATCATATATTTTACGTGAAACTATTACCATATTTCCGTAACATACTGCCGTGAATAAAAATAGAAATGCTAAGAAAACTATAAAATATTCTTTCTAAAAAATTCAAAAAATATGCAGAATATTAATCCCAAAATTTTCTGTGTCCGAGAAAGTATTCAAGATAGATTTTCTTAATAGAAACTGGGTTAGTTCTCACGTCTTCGCTGCAGCAAATTGTTTATTGCTACAATCGTACTGAAAGACAGTTATAATATCCTGTAAATGTAAGCGAAAACATGAAACCAACATGTGCATTAAATTTCTTTAAGGTTTCTTTTTCAGCTCAGAAACATTCTTTTTATTTTACGACGTAATTACGTGCAAGATAAGGGAAACCTTTCTTCCTGTAGAAAAAGCTTTTGTTGACATCAAGCCAGTCACAACTCATCAAAGATGTTAATCTCTGAATGGAATAGGATTTCCGCAGATAATGCGCTTTACGTCACTTGAGATATCTATTTTATGCATGTTCATGAGTTGGTAAGATAGTATCTTCATTAACTTTTCGTAAGATGGTGAGATAGTATCCTCAATAACTTCTAGAGGAAAAGTACCATATTTATAATAATTTTCCATTTTACCTATTTCTAAAGAGAAAAGTGTAGCTGAAATCAATATCCTCCTCGTCCCTTCAAGATGTTTTTAATTGTGTGATGTGTCAAAACAAATTTGAGATAGCAGAATAGCAGAAAGCGACAATTTTCTTAGTAAAAAAAATTAGAGACAACAATTTTTTAAAACAAAAGCTTATGAGAAACCGTTATGGAGGATATTAAAATGTATTTACTTTGGATTGTATTTAATGTAACTACGCCACAAAAAGCTAACTTTTGTTCCCATTTAGGGAAATCTGACCAGTGAATTAACAATTCGTAATTATTATTATTATTTAGAAAATTAGCTTTCAAACGTGCTTTCTTTGATGCATCAGCCAACAGCAACTTCCTTTCCACACAATTTTAATTTAAAAAAAAAAACTAAAAAATTAGAATTCTGCGCACTGATTAGACATGTTCATTTCCTCGGGTGCCCTGCACCATTTTTCAGAATTCCTCACCCCCTCCCCCAAATAAAGAACGGGATACGTTCTCTTAGCTTTTTTTTTTTCAATACTTACAAATATCAATAAAAATATCTTTAATGCCATGAATCAAATGTTAGTTTCTAAAAATCCTATTATTTCTGAAAATGAACTTATGATTTGCTCAACTGTCTATTTAAAGGTCAAATTACCTGAAATGCCACTTCTATTTCACTGTAGTTAAGCGAATGGATTAATTATTAAAACGGAATGAGACGAAGAATCTCTTACATTGGAGGAGTTAACACAGCTTTCAATGATTTTACGCATTATGCACATAATAGTTTTTTTTTTTTTCATCATGCTTCCCGCTGGATGTGGGCCAGAAGGCGGGAAAGCACTGCTTAGTCAAGTGGAATACCTATCTAAAATGCCAAGAATCCGTTAAAAATGTTGCTAATTTTAAATTTTGAAAGTTTAACTGGTTATAAATACATTATAGCAGATTCCCGAAAACTCGGCTCAGTGTGGGCCATAAAGTGGTCAAATTAGCGAAAATGCCGGGTCATCGGGAACGGGTTTTACAAGCAGCTGAGGTCTGCGTGAGGGATTTTTTTCTCCATGCTAGGGTGAGGCCGAGCTTTTCGGGACTCGTCCGAATTATCGAGTGCCGAAATTTCAGGACTAATGTCTAACGTGAAAACCACGATTTTGGCTAGTTAGAAGCTTCAAATCAATTGTTTTATTTTAACACATTAAACTTTTTTATTCAACAAAATATTTTGCTACCAATGGTTTTACAATAATATATCTACTTTTCGCGCAAAATGCATTAAATTTCGCGAAAATAATTCTCTTTTTCAAAAAAACAAGAAGTCATATGAGAGTAATTTGGTTTAAAAAAAAATGATACGCCTTAGCAATACTTTTAGGCACCATCTCGAATCGGAAATGACCCGAAATGTCAATTCCTTATTTGTGAAGTTCAAAACTTGCAAGATGATTCTTTTCGGCCTGGAACATAATATTCCTCCGCGCTAAACCTTTCATATTTCAGCGTCGACAAACACAATTTTCTCGTCCGTACCTTTCCTCGAGCGAGCATATCTGCTCCCATCGATTAGAGACCTTAAACGCTTTTGATTATATTTGTCTTCCCGTGTTGACTATTCCTCCATCATCGATGGTGTTTTCGTTCCATCTTTATCGCTGCATGCATTTTATTTGCTCCAATCGATTGAGCACGCTCCGTTTCCATGTCTACTCTCTTCAGTCATTGATATTCTTTTCACGTAGTTATTTTCTCTGACACATTACTAACATTCGGTGGCATCGGTTTAATACTTTGAAATTTGTCGATAGCAACAACAACTACGGGCAAGATGACCGAAAGAGGGGTTTCTTTTTCAGTCACTAGGGGCTGTCCATAAATGACGTCACACTTTGAGGGGGTAGTTGTGACAAGGAGGAGTGTCCCAAGAAGTGTGACATTACTCTTTTTTTTATGATAAAATGTTTATGAAATACAGCATAACACGTGATAAGGGATGGGGAAGAGGCAAGGTGAAGTATGACACTTTGAGACAAAGGAGGGAAGGGGAGTATTTTTTTTAAAGATGTCATAAAACAGTTTTAAACTTGTGAAGTATTATGGCGCCAACCGCAGATTCATAAGAAGATTTGTTGCTTTTCTATGATTAAAAAAAGGAAAGAAATGTGTCAAGAACTTTTCGGACACCCTGTGTATTTAAAGATTTCCAAAATATCTAGAACTGAGAGCGTTTTTTCGTACAGGTAGGATATTTTTGGCTACTTTCACAAAGCCGTTAGGCTATTTTCCTGAATTTTCACCGGGAAACCCCGAATGGAATAGCCAATTTGCCACTAAAAAATATTCCATTATCCGGGATCAAATTGATCAATAACAGCGGATCGGTAAATTGAAAATTTCTTGCATTAAGCGTGTTGCATGTAATAATTCAAAAAGAAATCAAAGAGTAAGATAGTAGTCTCATGGCTACAGAATAGAAATGATTAAAAAACCATGTTGCGAAAACGAATCTTACACAAAATTTCTTGCACAAAAATTGAACCATTCCCATTAAAACTACGAAAATTGATTGCAATATTATCTAGGACATTAACGAAATGCTAAAGCAATGTAATTAGAAATATTTGAGGCGGTTCCATTAAAAAAAAAACGTCTCTAAGGGTTCATGACCAACAGGTCTGGAAACCTTGGCTTTTACAAAAGAAAAAGGGGGGAAGGGATTTTTTTGGGGGGGGGGAAGTTTTTTGAAAAATAGATATAAAAATCTGTATTTTGATCCCTTTTATATGGGGTAATTCTGACTACAAAAATATGAAGAAAAATAGGGAAACAAAATCTTTTAATAGCTACGCATTCTTTTGCAAATAAAGATGAATCAAAATAAAAATTGCTTGCTCGACAAATCGTTGACATTAATGGACAGAGAGGAAAAACGAGAGAGAGAGGGAGAAAAGAGAAACACATCGTCATTTGCTCAATATCGGCTTTTAGTGTAGTTTGTTTTTGATCACTTCCTCAACACCCCCTCCCCCCCCTTTTCATCAAATGCCCTACAGTATAAAAGTTCTACAAAATGGTTTAAAAGAAATGGTGTGGAGATTCAGAAAATAAGAACGAAAGAGTAATATTCTGGCCATTTGGACAATTCATACTTGATTTTCTTAACACGAGACAAAATTGAAGAACTTTTCGAAGAATTTCAAAAACTTAAATAATTTTCAAAGACTCTAGAACAGTTGAAATCATTTAAAGCGCTTTATTTGCACTTTTCAGAAGTTGATTGCACAGTTTTACAAAATGATTACAACTTTGTAAGACGCACCCGTTTTAAATTAAAAATAAATGTACGGGAGGCTCCGGCAATAAGAGACAAAAGGGGTAATAAGAAACAAAAAAAAAAAAAAAATTAAATAAATAAATAAAATAAAATTTATACTAATATTCCAAATAACTTGAAACAAATACCTCATATGAACTGAATTAAATGGACTCTTCTTGATTTTTTAGGTGATTATTTAACTTAAATATTTTAGTTAAAAAATGTTTAAAAATTTCAATAAATTCTTGTCTTCAATAACCCCATGTAGGGTAGTAAGAGACTAAGGCTGCAACTCTCCACATATAGCAAGGTAAAATCATGTGGTGTAATGAGAACCATCTTGAAAGAATTCTGAATCCGCCAATATTTATAATTTTTGATATTTTCATCCGTTAAAAAAATATTTTTTCTCAAAAATTAATGTTTACAAATGCGTTTGGGAAATTCATTTCTTGTAATACTAAGTCCTAAATAATATATTATTAGACTTAATGATAGTTCTAAATGATTTACATAAAGAAGGGATTGACCAAAAATATCAATAAATTTTTTTAGGTGGCCATCAAATATTTTAAAAGTTTTCTAAGGTATAGTCAAAAATATGTAAAAAAAACGTCTTTAACGAGTACAAGTTATATTAGGTATTTTTTCTAGTCCCTAAGTATAAATGAACTTAGGCTATTTATTATCTATTGAAGTAGTAGTGACTTACAGACATTTTACGCCCCATGAAATCATACATTTACAACACCTAAATATGGTCTACTCTGATGAGTAAAGCTGATTTTAGATTTAGGCTACGTTGAAAAAGAACTATTTTATGAATTTTCTTAATTTAAACTAACCATCAAACTCATTGTATTTTACCTAAAACAAACAAATTTGTTAGTATGGAGTAATAAGAGACACATGTCTCTTATTACCCCCACAAAAAATAAAAATGGGGTAATAAGAGACTGGCCCACAACCTGTAAATAAAGAAGCCATTCAGGATTTCAAAAAATAGTACATCAATACTCATAGTCTTGGTCAGAAGTTTACACATTAATAACTCCCAAACAACTCACCTACAAAATAAAAAAAAAATAAAAACGTTTAAAAAAGTCACGAACTTTTAAGGTAAGTTCAAAGTGAAGGTTTTTTTCATTGTATGAAAAAAAATCAAAACATGTTATAAACTTTTAAATAAGTGTATTGCAGTAAGGTATACACATGGAAGTTTATATTAGATATTTTTAAAATTGTAAAATTGTCTATGCATAATTTTCGTGATTTTTCGACTGCGTCTCTTACTACCCCGGTCTCCCCTAACGAAATATTTCTCAAAACAAACATTTTTTTTTTCGATCACAAGTAGTGTAGAAAATAAAATAGAGCAGAGTAAGAGTTTTTTTTTTTTTTTTTTTTTTTTTTCAAGCTTAAGATATTAACAGTATGCAGTAGAAGTAAAATAAAAACAAGCAGTAACAAAAGAACTTCCAAAATACTGAATTCGGTATTAAATAAATGGCAAGACATGGAACATATCAGTTACAAAACTTTATCTTGAAAAATATGCTACAAAAATGCGAGAACCATGTTTTTTGCATTTTTTACTCAGGATGTATCAAGGAGCTGAATTTGGCACATTTTGGTAACCAAATACTAGCCTAATCGGAAACTAGGGGCTCGGCCCTTGGGGAGACCCCGGCTCAAAATCGGTGCAGTGTAAGCTTTATAAGAGTTTTAGGGGGAGGAGGGCAGTGGTATGCACAGGGGGGGAGAAGGGACACCTGTTGGCCCGGGCTCGAGCTTGAAGAGAACCCAATATTTTTAAAACTAGGGGTGAAAATAGGGGTAAACAATATAGAGGGGGCCGAAAAAGTCATTTGTGACGGACCCCAAAATTTCTTTGCACGCCCCAGGAGAAGGGCAAGTCTACCAAACTGACAAGGGGCCTGTCTTGGCCCTGGACGGCCCTGAATTGAATTGGGAAAGAGAGCAGGAAGTCCTAATTAAGGGTCTAAATTTCAAGTATGCTTTGCAGCTAATGAGATCTAGAATTGCTTTTTCTGTATTTCTTCAAGTTTTCACTCGTTTAATAGTTACTAAGTTAAGAATATAAAAAAAATTGTTATTTTCTTTCTCTGACATTAGAAATTAAAAAAAAAAAAAACTTCTGTTTTACGGTACAAAACATTTCGGGTTTCGGAGGGGGGGAGCGGGCCAGTCCGATCCCCTCCCCTTCCTCTGGATACGGCCCTGGATCTCATACAAAGAATGAGGAGACATCTTTGAATTATTTCTAATGAAACTTGTACAAAACAGACGACTTGTTCAAAGTGTCCACATGAAAATTCGATGCCCAGGACTTCAGGTTGGAAAATGTGTTTCATCATAGATAAAGACCGAGCCCTGTTATTTCAAAATGCCCTCTCCGTAAATTTCCTGACGTGAAGGTACTTGCACTTCAAATGGCAATCATGTTGCGAAGCAGAGCATTTGTAACCATAGGGGAATTCCACAAAACTGGATTGCTTAAGGTTGTTTTCAGTGTCTTACTCCCTACACTTTCTACGAATTGCTGTCGAACCATTTCCTTCCGTTTTCAACCAGAGCTACCGAATCGGACGGAAAATGACCGGCTCCCCACTCCGACTTCATCTTTATTACCCAAACATCAGTCCGACTCTGACTCTTATTCCGAAGCCATGTCAAGGTTAAGGACTCGGAGCAAAAATAAAACAGACCTTCAACTAAAAACTTTATGAACGTCATGTTTACAGAAAAAAAAATGTGAAAATTTTTTTACGGACGGAAAATGACCGGCTCCCGACTCCGACTTCACCTTTATTACCCAAAAATCAGTCCGACTCCGACTCTTATTCCGAAGCCTTGTCAGGGTTAAGGACTCGGAGCAAAAATAGAACAGACCCTTCAACTGAAAACTTTATGAACGTCATGTTAACAGAAAAAAATGTGAAAAGTTTCTTAGGCGACCCCCCCCCCCCCCGCTGCACTTTTTTCTATAGTGTCGCTCCTCCCGAGCGACACTACAAATTATCACCCATGTGGACGCGGACATTCATGCTACAAATGTCACTGTGTATACACACATTAATTGAAAAAGGTTTTCAAGGGAAAGGGTTTTATTTGACAGCGGATGTCTTTATTAATTGACTAGAAAGTCGTCCGTCAAGGTCTGACGGGTGAAAATTGCTTCTACTCTTCTACATTTTAACGAAGCAATTGTCTGTTTGGTGATATTTCGATAGTTGAAATTTTAACCGTAACTCGTGTGGATTGACCCTTAACTCCAGTAAATAGCGTTTATTGTTGACCACTTTTTCGGTTCTTCATTCCCCTGAAATGACACTGTCTTACCAGTAATACAGTTAAGTTACCGGATGCAGTTCAGCCTTGTCAAATTAAAGCATTATCCTGCCATGTCAAATGTTAACAAAAAATGTTATCAAATTATCATGTCGTGGCGCGAGTTTCATTGTTGATGACGTCAGGAGCGTCACTCGATCATTCGCTATTATACGGGTGTTCTGTTTTAACCTGCGAGGCCTCTATTTTTGCAACTTTAGACCTAGATGCATATACTTCCCAGTGCAAAAATGTTCAAAATCAGATGCGGAGTTAAAGTATTGAAAGTTTAAAGCAAAACTAAAAATGAGACAAAAAATACAAAATTAAAATTATTATACTGGCCTTAGGTCCCCTAACTCATATTTAGAGAAATAATCTCCATTAAAAACTATTACTGACGCAAAAAACTTAACATTTGTGCCACCAAACCTCAAGGAGATATTCCAGTTCAAAAATTTTAAGGGACCATACATGATAAGATTGGAACTTATCACCCTTTCAGAAGAACGAATGATTTTCAAAGTAAAAAAAACGTATTTATATTTTTCATTGCTATTCAAAAATTCATACAAATGTTATGCCATGATACTCAAAAACTCATTGCAAAACTTCGAACAATTTGAAAAACCACACTCTACACACATATACTTTTAAACACTTTTAACTGCTGTACTTTCCCTCAAAAGGTGTTAGTGACGGCGAGTGTAAAATCGTGTAAGTCACAAAACGTTGCGTTTCATATCTCGGTGAATATTAGTCGCACTAACTTCTAACTTTTTGTGTTGGAATTGTTTTTCAATGGGGATTATTTCCCTAAATATAAGTTAGGGGACCTGGGGTTCGCATAAAAAGTTAAATTTTGTATTTTTTTTACTCTTTTTTTTTTAATTTTAAATTTTCAGCATCTTTAACTGTGCATCTGAATTTGGACATTTTTGCAATTGGAAGTATGCACCTAGGACTAGGATGCAAAAATAGAGGTCTTGAAGGTTAAAACGGAATACTCTGTATATATGAGGATTACAAAGATTTTTCAGGCGTCAAAATATAATATTTTTTGATGTCACTTCTTCTCACGAAGTTTATTGAATACTAGCTACGTCACCTGGCTTTGCACGATCCACCTCGAAAATAAAAGTTATATCAAGTGACGCGTGTTCAACAACCAAGCTTGAAAAAATAAAAAAAAAATCAGTAAAATTTTGCGGCAGATTTCGGAAAAATAACCAAAAAGTAAACATTTTAAATCCTCCGATTACAGGAGAAGCCTTTAAAACAAAACCCAGAATTTTATTTGCTCATATTCGAGACAAAAATGGCAACAGATCTTTCACAAAGTCTTAGCCATTCTGATCCGTTTGCGCCAAGAGAGCAACAGAGCTTAAATTTTTGGAATAGGGAAAATTCTCAAATTGCCGAATGAAACTTCAATTTTTATTGAATATAAACTGGAGATGCTACTTTTGCAGTAATACCATTATCTTTATATTTTTAACTAGTAGTACCCGCACGGCTTTGCCCGTAATAGAAAAAATTAAATGATCTTTTGGTTCGCCTGTATATTTACAAATAATGTACGGTGAATTTTCTCGCCAATTGGCTTGTACCCATGTTACGGTTCTACATTATGATAATTTCGTATCTCGCCAATTGGATTGTGCCCATGTTACGGTTCCACGTTATGATAATTTCGTAATTTACCCGTCCATCTTATGATAATTTTGTTCTTAAAATTGGAATAGAAAAAGAACCACATCGAATTTTTGAAAATCGCTTCGAGGTGCACACCCCCATGCTACAAACTAACTTTGTACCAAATTTCATGAAAATCGGCCGAACGGTTTAGGCGCTATGCACGTCACAGAGATTCGGACAGAGATCCTGACAGACGGAGAGACTTTCAGTTTTATTTTCAGTAAAGAAAAAAATACGAACACGCACACATCGCCCATACCTACATCTATTATGGTCATGGAAAAAAGCCCCGGCTATGTATTAGCTTATTTGCCGAATCGTCAGACAAAATGTGCCGAATAAGGAACAGTGTCCTACCGTGACCTTCTATCGGGGCGCCTATAATTCGCAAAAAATAATTATAAAATTATGTAAAGCCCAAGTAGTAAATTCTTTAATTATTTTCATTTTAGGCTCCACTTTATTTTAGGCCAAATATAACTGACTAAATTTTATCTAACAAAACTCAAATCTCATGTTTTCTTCATTTCAACTGAATATTCTAGCAAAACAAAGGGTAACCTGTTTCTATAGTTTTGGAAGAGTTAATACCAAATGTCACTGAATTTGATGTTCCAAACGTAAGAATTTGTTTTACAGGCCAGTGAGGTTTTTTCCCTTTTTTCTTTCCGCAAATGAAAAAAAAAATCTTTCGCATCGAAGACGGTCAAACACAAGTAAAACTTTTTTTTCCAACCGGCTGAGCGTTTTCCTCTCTTCTTTACAAAATAAAAATAAATGAATCAATAAAAGTGTAAATAAAACGTGACTTGGTGCTAAAGAACTTACAAAAGTATTTAAATATTAAGAATAAGATAAGTACTTGTTGTAATAATTATACTATATATAAGTAATAAACATTGTTGAAAAATCATAGAAACCTACGAAAATTAATCACATAACTCACGCAATAGATGTCGTACAGAAAATTATTATCATTATGGTGTTTTCTGTTTTCTTTTTTGAGTAAAGAATTTTATTTTTAATGTGGACGGTCAAAAATCTGTATGGATTGGTCACATTTTTCTGTGGCCTGGTGCCAGTCAGCCATACTACCAGTTTAGAATCGCTATACACAGGCCCGGATCTACGTACCCGCAGACCCTGCAGCGCAGGGGGGGGGGGGGGGCACGCCACTAAAAGGGCCCGCAGCCCTTAGTGGCATAGAAATACAGTAGACAGTTAGGGCCTTATGATTTTTTGCCATGGGGGTCCAAACTTTATAGATCCGGACCTGGCTGTACTGGCCATTTTCTTTAGAGCAGAAATCTATAAATTATTTATGCCTGCATTCAAATATAAATGCACAAAAAAGGATTCAATTCATATATCACGAAAATCGCTGTCAATGAGACTGAATACCATTCCGCCACTGCAGTCATAGCAAACCTGACTATCAATCAAAGGCGCCCATATGCAAAATTTTAAGGGGGGCTCTAAATTTTCCCCCGTGGTTTAGCAGAATATTTTCCCTGTGGAAACAGATTTCACTACAGATTAGAGATATTAAATTTTTACATTTTTAATAATTTATACATTAATGTCTGGAAAATAAATTTTTATACATTTTTGCAAAGGAAAACGCACTAGGAGCAAGGAAATTCTCATTTCTAAGGGGGGGTTTGAGTCCCCCCTTGCCCCCCTATATGGGCGCCATTGCTATCAATCACCACCTTTCTCGCCTTCGCGATAGGATTTCAATTGCGAATTATGTGTTTTTAACATTACGTGACACAGAAAAATGAAAAAAGAAAAGAAAAAAAAAGGAAAAATTAATTTGAATTTTGACATTTTGAACTCAAATTATGTTTTTCGCAATCACAAGTGTGTGCATGTAGGCGTGTGTGTTTGTGTGTGGGGGTATGTGTATTTGTGTGTAAGAGGTATGTGTGTGTGTGTAGGCATGTGCGTTTGTGTCTGTGTGCTGGCATAAGTGTGAGGGTAGTTGTGTGTATGAATGTGTGTGTGGGGGGTATGTGTATGTGTGTGTAGGCATATGTGTTTGTGTCTGTGTGCAGGCATGAATGTGTGGGTAGTTGTATGAATGTATGTGTATGTTTTTGTGTGTGTATGTGAAGGTGTCTGTATGTATGTGTGTGTATGTGTATGTGTGTAGGTGTATGTGTGTGTGTAGGTGTATGTGTGTAGGTGTATGTGTTTGTGAGTGTATGTGTGTGTAGGACATGGATGCAACCTAGAGACGGCTTTCGCTATAGGAGCAGCATCGTGAGGAGCCGGTCGACGGTGATGGTGCGGAGGGTGGTGGTGGGAAAATAAAATGATAGGACGACAAAAACAGTCAAATGAAAGCAATAAGCAATCGCGATTGCTCAAAAAAATGGACAAAATTTTGCTAGAGCTGGTTTTGCCTTAACTTACGCTTTACTTAAGATTTTGATGAATTATGTACGCAATTACTTTCATTGAAGAAACACTGAGGCACGAATTAGACTTACGTTATTTATCCCAAAGTATTTTGAGATGTCAAAAACACTTGGTAATGATTTCATTAAACAAATATGACTCGTTAAAGTAAAACAATTGATTTAATAATATCTAAACAATGAACACACAAACTGCTTGTGCTAAATGATCTTTCGTAAACAGGTATACAAAGTAAAACAAATATAATTATGTTCTGAAAATTTTGACATTTGTGCTTTTTTTTTTATAATTATTAGTTTTTGTTTCTATATTGGAAAATGAAATAAATAAATGAACCATAAAAGTGGGGAGAGGGCGCCCCCCCCCCCCGAATCGCCGCCACTTATTGGTAGTCATAGTCAGCAAAAACTAAAATTTAACTTCCACTCAATTTGAATTTTCCCCCACTGCTACAAAAAATCGTTCAGAAAAGTGATTTCATAATGTAATTTCAATGATAAATGAATTCTCACCAGTAAAAATCTTTTTTTTTGATTATGACTCATTTTTTCGAAAATCAAACATAAATAATGTCGTGAAACACTGTGCACAAAACACCGATGCTAAATAAACACCGACTACAGCACATGGATAGTAAAAACATCGATGGTGAGAAATCGATATCGTATCTCTCAACCTATTTAGTCAAAGTTCAACACAAAACGTTACGTGAGGTCGGATTTGCACTTGCAATTTGGAGTTAAAGGGAAGCATGATTGGTCAGTCCAACAACCTTTTTGCGTGACTTAAACGTCAATTCGGAAATATTTAAGATATCTTGGTTTAATCAAACATTAACATTGATTTGATGTCAGAAATGCATGCAGTATTTTTCAAGTTATATCTGATAAATAATATCATGTTTATGTTCGAAAAGTCTCAACAAATAACCAAAAATAAATGTAACGTAACTGAGGAGGGTAATAAATCTTCTTTTCTTTCCCTACTCAAAGCTGTATAAAAAAGCATTCGGGTTTTTTTTTCTCCTCATAACGCTGCAAAGAAAAAATACCTATTTAAATAAAAACAATTATAAAAAAAAAATTTACGGTATAGTCAAAAAATTGAAATAATTGGGATCATAAGTACTTCGAATTATTCGGATTTTTGAAAGAAAAAAAAATACCGTGTATAAAAATAATATGCCAGTTAATCAAATAAATTGGTTATACAATATGTATGTACACCACATAACGCTGCAATATGTTTACATATTTTGACAAAAAATTAACCCTCCTTATTTACTGAACAAAAATAACTATGTGGTAAATATTCATGGGAGCGCTTTCGGATTTTTGACGTTTCGGACATATGACATTCGGACTTATAGTTTCCGGCCGTTAACGTTTAAATTGTTGATGTTCGGGTTTTCGACAAGTTTTATAGATCAAATATAAAAAACGTATAGCATACAAATTTGACATAAAATTAGCAATATGATATTGAAAATCAGACATTTTAACTGCCGAAAACATTGGCGATTTAAATGTCTGGCAATGCCAAAATCATTTATAAGCTATGCATACGTATATAAATGCTTTGCAATATCATTTTACTCATATTCACTACAGAAGCCGGAGTTTTCTCCTGGGGGAGGGGTTGGTCATAACAATCTTTTTCTTAGGAGGAAGGTGGGATCATAACAGAAAGCATTAGATTGCGATAATATAATGCTATAGGTTTGACAATACGGCAGAAAACCAATGGCCACATTTGATATTCACATATGAAAGTAGTATACACAGCATTCAAGTAAACATTATTTTTTGATATATTTTGTTTCTTTTGTACTTACTTTTCGTATAACTGAAAATTAGATTTTTTTTTTTCATTTGTAAGATAAAACACTAGTTTAAAACGGAAAGTAAATGGATCAAGCACCAAAAAATATCAAATCATAGGATATGCGTTTTGTTAATTCCTTTTTACATCGATATTATATATATATATAAAAAATATTTATTTCTGACAATATGAGATAATTTTTAACCATTTCACTATTTCGAGTACAAAAACTATTTTGCTACTAAAATAAATCTGCAATCTTAAGATCGGAGAATTATAACACAAAACGCAGACGTCAAATGCCACATTCATGCAGATCAACAAAAATATTCAACCCTATATTTACTTTTTCCGGAAATCATTTATGCAAAAAAAAAGAAGAAGAAACTGTTCCTTTAATTCAGGATGCTGTATTTATCGCGTCTCGTTCGCGCGAGCGAATGCAGCAGCAGCAGTGACAAGAAAAAAAACAAGGCAAAAGCACTACCGAGATTTCCTGCGCTCGCAGTTATAACACACACAACACAAACATGCAGAGATCGCCGCATTTGAAAATTCCAAAACTCACCAGATGAAATCTTTGCAGTGGGAACAGAAGGTCGGTTGCTTGAAGAACCTGGGGATGAATTTGTGGTTCTTGATCACCGACACATTCTTCTTTTTTAGCGCCCCTTTTCGAACGCGGCCCAGTTGGAAGTAGCCAAGAGTTGGAACTTCGGTCGTATCGTCTGCCATCTTGTTCGGCCGACGACAATCGCCCACTGACTCTGTTTCGCTGCGGCAGAGGATTCGTCCTTCCGTTTTCCGATGCCCGTCGCCAACGCGTCTCGCTCCCGTCGCCAAAGTCGGAAAAGGGTTTGCCGATTGCGCTTCGGACTGCCACTTGTCGCGAAGATTGCTAAACAAGGGTTCTCAACCAGACCCGTCATTTCGAATTTTTCCAGGGGGGGGGGCAGGCCCGACGAGAGGCCATGTCAGCCTAGTCGGAAACTAGGGGCCCCCCCCCGGGCTTTGGGGGGGGAGGCTAGGAGACATCGACGTAAAGAAAAAATAAAGAAAAAAAAGAAGGAAAAAGAAAAAAAAATAGAAAGGAAGAAAAAGGGAGAAAAAAAAACCCCTCTGAATAAGGAAAACATAAAGAATAAAGTTTTCTTTTAGCCTGAGGAAAAAAAAGAAAAAGCTCTGAATAAGGAAAAATTAAAGAATAAAATTTTCTTTTAGCTTGAGTCTTCGGAAATAAACAAATGTTCTGTTCTCACTAATGATAGGGAGGGTGAAAGTGTGTTTTGAAATAAAAGTTGATTTTTCCGTGCGTGCAATCTTTTGTTTATGTACATGTGTAATAGATTTGTCCCCTCCCCTCCCCTCCCCCAAAAAACAACGATTATTAGAAATCACGAGAGCGTGTTGAATTGAGAATTGGAATAGTATTACTGACGTCTGGGGCATCTTGATATCCTTGGGGTCCCGTCTCAATGTATTTTGTTTCCACATCCCTGTCTATCACTCAAAAATAAACTGCAATGCTTTAAAAAATGAAATTTTCATAACTTAACTTTGATCGTGAATAAAAGAAAGCAAGATCAAGGATTCTTCAAAGGATTGTCTGTAAAAATACATTTTATTTTAAAGCTAAGTTGGTTTAGTTTTTCCTCTTACATGATAAACGAAGATTAATTATTGATAAAATTAAAATACTATCAGTACATCAAACACTTCTATTTTAAGATTGATTGACAAATAGACCTCCTAAAGGACATTGCGACGGGCAAGTATCGGAGTTATAGCACTGGAGAACAAACTTTCAAGAAACTTGAATTAAAAAGTGAGGAAGGTTGCTTGGAAATAAGTTCAATACTGTGAATGTGCATAGTTTCAATGCATGAAAATTTGGTTTTGACGTGTGAATTTTTGTGTCGTTTTTTTTTTTTTTTTTTTTTTTTGAATAGCAAGTAGTATTCGTGAGTTAAATTTACGATTGTTTGTAAAATGTACTCTTTTGTATTTACTGTTGCGGCACTTAAAGTAAAGTCTTGTTTTTAAGTAGCAGTTTCGATTTTATCCCTTTTTCTTCTTTCTTTTTTTTCTTTTCTTTTTTCTGTTTTTCTGGGGGGGGGGGGGGCACCACCGTAACAAAGCGGTTAAAGTTTACTAATAAGATAATAATTTGTAACTATCCAATCCGAAAAAACTGCAAGTAAAAAAAGCAAATAAATAATCAAATCACCAAGTTTTGATTAATCGTCTATAAATATTAACAAGTAAGACAAAACGAAATCAGTAAAAATAGCACTATATTTATGCATGTAGCAGCGATCGAATAAATTTCATTGGCCACGCAGCGAAGGATCACGTGGCTCACTATCTATACCAATCGCAAAAAGAATAGATTTTGACAATGTCAGATACTGATCAACGTGACCACAACAAGCAATCTTGATTATTGAATCAAGAATCAAGTGAAAATCTTTCCAACCCAAAGAATAAACTATTTTATTGAAATATTTAAGTGCAATAAGAATAAAATGAAAATCCATGCTTCTGCTGAAGAACAACAGCCACGACAACAGCGTTGTATGAGCCAAGCGCAACAGTTTTTCTTTTCATTAAAAATATGGTCACTTTTATTGCAATAAACGAACCTAATATTTCTGTCACTCTGCCACAGTCATTCCGTTCCAACATATAAATTTAAACTAATCAACCCAATTAGGGATTGCAATACCGGACCAAAAATTCAATACCGGTATTCGGTACTTCAAAAACGTGACACCGGAATACCGGTATTAGTAATAATATTTGAAATTTCTCAAAAAATGCTTGGAAACATATTATTCGTTGCCACATTTCATAATTTTGTACAAAAATTATATTATTTATGAAACCCTATTGTGAACAAATATAAAATGAAAGAACTAATGTAGTAAAAAAATAATAATTGTAAAAAACGTAATGCATTCAGTGAATTTTCTCTAAGCTTGGAACTCATTTTAGTGCTTTTCGAAGTTTCAATAATTAAAACTTCGAATAGTGGCAACCCTATGATTAGATCACTTTTGCTTGGGCAACCCTATACCATCGGTTTTGTAATATTTTTAACTACATTTTTTATATAACAATTTTTGGAAACTCAAAGATGGTAAATTACTCATTTTTTGGACACCTTTTAGCCCTGAACAACCTTGATTAGGGACACGAAAAAGGTAGGTAACCATACTTAAGCGTTTTATTTCCATCTTTTACTCTCCATTTATGATAACAATGTTCTGAAACTCGATGAGGGTAGGTCAAGCCTAGTGGGATCTTAGACTACTAGTATTAGAGCTGAATGCTTCCTTAGTTGCGACTAATGAAACCGAAATGCACCCAAATCTGTTTTTGTGCGATGCATAGTGACCGCATAAGAAAATAGCAAAAAAAAAAAAGAAAAATTAATTTGAATTTTGACATCTTGAATTTAAATTATGTTTTTCGCAATCACGAGTGTGTGTTTGTGTGGGGGGTGTATGTGTTTGTGTGTAGTTGGTATTATGTGTATGTGTGTGTAGGCATATGCGTTTGTGTCTGTGTGCAGGCATGAATGTGTGGGTAGTTGTGTGTATGTGTGTAGGTGTATGTGTGTGTATGTGTTTGTGTGTGTATGTGCATGCGTGTGTGTGTGGTTGTGCATGTATGCGCGTGTGTGCAGGATATGGATGCAACCTGGAGACGGCTTTCGCTAGAGGAGCTGCATCGTGAGGAGACGATCGACGGTGATGCTGCAGAGGGTGGCGGGGGGAAAATAAAATCATAGGACATCAAAACAGTCAAATGAAAGCAATAAGCAATCGTGATTGCTCAAAAAAAAAGAAAAGAAAAAAGATGCCCAAAAGCTATAAAAAGTTGTTTCTGCAACACAGTTGAAAAATACATTTTTTTTTTTTTAATGCGGTGGATAGGGACCGCATAAAAAAAGTTTCGCTTAGTAAATAACCCGAAAACTTGCGAAATACCTAGGAATTGCTTCTATAAGCGAATTCAAGACATCGCAGCTACTCGGAATCTCGCCACAAGTTTTATAATATCATTTATAAGATACACATGAGAGCATTTCTAAAAATTTCACTCGCATATGTTCTTATTTTGCACATACAAAACAATTCAAAACGTATAACCGTTATCCTTCGTAGTCTGACAACACGCGAACTTTCTTATGGTAAACTGGTTCAAAAGCACTTTCGTCCTTCGTCAATAAAGTCCCAAATTAAAATTTTCATATACCGCACAAAAAAAAAAAAAAAAAAAAAAAGAGCAAAAAAAAAAAAAAAAAAAGAGCAAAAAAAGTATCGCACAGTAAAATACCGCACACAGAGATAAGTTTTTAAACTTCATACGCTCATCAAGAACACAGAACTATGAAGCAATATGCATTTTTACATCATTATAGTCCAAGAGCCCAGGGCCGCCAGACCTAACTTATTTTCTAAGTAACAAAATGTGTAGGACAGAATAGAGTTAGCATGTACTTAGAACCTACGCGTGAGTATTAACTTGGACCGAGGGCCAATTTGCAGGCACTGGGTACTGAATGTACGCAAAAACAGTGATAACCTTACCTATTTTCTGAGTCTCAATTTTTACATTATGATACTCAGGGAACTATTCCAAAACATTTTGTTAGCTGCCAGACCAATCGTAAGGACCAAACATCCCGCCAGATACAATTAAAACGTCGCTGTGGTACGAAAGCGACGTCATTATTCTTGCGCTTAAGCACTGAAAAATATCGTTTGCTTTCAAAAAGCAATATTGTTAAAGCAGAAAACCTAGTAAAAAGAACACGAAATAGGATTTCTGTGAAACCACGATTTTACGCAAAAACAGTGATAACCTTACTTATTTTTTTAGTCTTAATTTTTATATTATAATACTCAGGGAACTATTCCAATACATTTTGTAAGCTGCTAGACCAATCGTATTCGGAGGACGTAAAATCGGGGTTTCACTGAAATCCTATTTCATGTTTTTTTTTTTTTTTGGAGGGGGGGGGGGTGTTTGGCCCATACGATTGGGCTGGCAGCTTACAAAATGTATTGAAATTGTTCCATGGGTATAATATAAAAAAAATTAAGATTCAGAGAATAAGTAAAGTTGTGCCACTTATTTGCGAGCTTTTGGTTGAAAATATTCTGCAAAACTTACGTAAAAATCAGCACTCAGAAAATATCTCAAGTTATCATTGTTTTTGGGTGCATTCAGTAACCAGTAACTGCAAATTGGCCCTCGGTCTAAGTTAGCAGGCATGGCTGGGGGACCTGATGAAAAAAAGTGAAATGTGGGGAAAACGTAGATTCGGGGGACGTAAAATCGGGGTTTCACTGAAATCCTATTTCATGTTCTTTTTACTGGGTTTTCTGCTTTAACAATATTGCTTTTTGAAATCAGACGATATTTTTCAGTGCTTAATTGTAAGAATGATAACGTCGCACTCGTACTCACAGCGATGTTTTTTTGTGTCTGGCGGGATGTTTGGCCCACGATTGGGCTGGCGGCTTACAAAATGTTTTGGAATAGTTCCCTGAGTATCATAATATAAAAATTGAGACTTGGAAAATAAGTAAGGTTATCACTGTTTTTGCGTACATTCAGTACCCAGTACCTGCAAATTGGCCCTCGGTCCAAGTTAATAGACACGTGTATGTTCAAAGTACATGTTAACTCTATTCTGTACTACATATTTTCATTTATTTCATAGGTTAAGCTTAACACACAGGGTGTTCCGTTTTAACCTGCAAGACAGCAACCGTTAGTCCTGGATGCATACTTCCAACTGCAAAAATGTTCAAAATCAGATGCCGAGTTAAGATGTTGAAATTTTGAAGAAAAAATAAAAAAGAGTTAAAAAATACAAAATGTAACTTTTGTATACGGACCCTAGGTCCCCTTACTTATATTTAGGGAAATTTCTCCATTAAAAATTATTTCAACTGAAAAAGTTTAACATTAATACGGTCAATATTCACCGAGCTTTATGAAACGCAGCGTTTTATGACTTACACCACTTTACAATCGCCATCAATAACACCTTTTGGGAGGAAATATAGCAGTTAACAAGGGTTTGAAATGATATTTGTGCATATAGTGTAATTTTTCAAATTGTTCGAGGTTTTTTAGTGTTTTTGCGTATTATAGCATAACATTTGCATTTATTTTGGAATAGCAATGAAAAATATAAATAGTTAGTTTTTTTAACTTCAACAACCTGATATTCCTCTGAAAGAGCGATAAGTTCCAATCTCATCTTTTGTATGGTCTCTTATAACTTTTTAAACTCGAATACCTCCCTGATTTTTGGTCTCACAAGTGTCAAATGTTTTGTGTAAGTAACAGTTTTCAATGGAGATTATTTCCCTAAACATAAGTTAGGGGACCTAGAGCCCATATAAAAAGTTAAATAATGTATTTTCTGGCTCATTTCTATTTTCGCTTCAAACTTTCAATATCTTAACTTTGCATCTGTTTTTGAACATTTTTGCAACGGTTGTGAAATTAGATTTCTTGCAAGTTAAAACGGGAAACCCTGTATATCCTTCATCTAAAATAATTTAATCTTCATTTATAAAGCAGATATCAGTTAAATAATAGTTTACTAATCATTTACTGTTTTTAAAGTAAACTGAATAAAATGCAGCTCAGTTTAAATTTGATATAGCATATCGATTGAATTAAAGCAAGATTGTAATCCTATAATATTTGAAATCAAATCATAGAATTTTTTCAGCACCCACAGCTTTAAATTATTCTAGTAGAATAATTTATGCCACTCCCCTTTCCCTCCCCCAAAAACATCATCTGTAAAATATCAATAAAAAGTAAAAACTTAGAGAACTAGAAGTGTTTCGCTTACATTGAATAAATAGATTAAGCTTGATATTTTTTAACCTTTTGTTTTTAAATTAAGTAATATATTTTCGGAACTCTATTTGGATGTAATGTTTTCTTATTACGTAGCTTAGGCAGTTTAGACATTATTCACCCGCTATCTTTAATGTATTCCCAAAGAAATAAAACATTGCAAATTATCATTATTATAAATTCCTGATGATATTGATGAAATCCAGGAGTGGAATTTGATTAAAATTCTTGGATAACCAACTTTTGAACATAGTTGCCCCTCAAAAATCTATTCAAATAAAGTTAAATTCTTCAAAAGAACTAGGTTTTTTTGAGCATTAAAAGAAAGCGGTTTTTATGATGGTTTTAAATCAATTGTTTTAACTATGACTACTTTACCCCACCCCAGAACATTAACACACATGAAAAAGAAAATGCAATTAAGCTATTTAACTCAATTTTTTTCATCCTAAAATTCAGTGCAGCGTATTTTTTTATGATTGTAACGTAAAATAAAAAATAAAAAAAAAGTTTTAAAAGAAATTTCTGTATTTATTATTTACCAAAGTTAGAAAACCTGAATTTTATGACCACTTTTACCCCACCAGACCCTAGGTAGTTTATTTCCTAATTAATTTATGTACTATAATAGAACTTTTATATTTCTATGCTTTATTATCTTTTTTTTTTTTTTTTTTGTATGATATTTAGTTTTAAAGATAAAATTTTAAAAGACAGACTGAAGTACATACACAATTACACACTGCAAAGGAACGGAGAGGTCTGCGGAGTGAAAGTCGGAATCTGGCTGATTTTGAGGTAAATGAGTCGGAGTCGAAGGCTTTGAAATTCCAGGAGCCTGTAGCCTGGAATTTTCCTTCTCCGACTTCGCAGTTCTGGTACAAAAATGTTTCAGAAAAGTAAAAACTAGAAAATAATGCTTCAAAATTGTAATCCATATTTGCAAAAACGATTAATTTATCAGAAAAAAACTTAAATTTTTCCTTTTTTCCTCCACTTATCTCGCTCAGAAATCTTTCCCTAGAGATTTTGAATAGGATATATTGGCGCTGTTTTCTCTTCAGTACGGTGGCCAACTAGCAACATTTTTCTCTCAGTTACCAGATTTGGCAGCTGATCGCGATTCTGCTGCTTCTCTCTAATCGAGAATTTTAAGAGATTCCTCAAGCTGCGATCGATTTCTCCGAGATAACAAATTAAAAGCACTTCTCGGTTTTCATGGCATTAGCCTTTCACCTCACGATCCCAAATTCCGGATCAGGAATGACCCTTTTTTTCCGGAATTTCAGGGTTGTAATTGAATAATTCTGATCGAGTTCAACTGGACATTACGATCTCAATCGAGAAATAAATAGAGAAAACTTTCAGATGAATTTACGGTTATCGGCGCGATTTCTCGATACATTATTATGACAAACGTTTTATTCGTTCTTAACAATATTAGTTAACTATATGTATCAGTTAACAATTGTGATATAAAAAAGCGTTGTTGCTATTAGAAATGTTAAAATAAATGTGGAAAGAATTTTTTTTTTTTTTGCATAAATGTTTTCACCTCAGTCATTTTTTTTTTTTTTTTGCTTCATTTTCCTTTTTCTTCTTTATCATTTTAGGGCTGTAAATAATTGATGTCACACTTTTTTTTTTCACAGTTTTTGACTCCTTCCTCCTTATTGTTACAAAGTGTCACTTCGCCAAGTAATGAAAACTAGATAATAGTATTTAAAAATAAATCCAGCAATGAATAAATTCATATTAACAAAATGTAAATTCATGTTAAAATGTAAAATTTACATGTGTCGAACATATAATTTATACACATAATATATATATATATATATATATATATATATATATATATATATATATATATATATATATATATATATATATATATATATATATATATATATATACAATACAGGGGGTTCCGCTTTAACCTGCAAGACCTTTATTTTCGCAACCGTTAGTCTTAGATATATACTTCCAATTGCAAAAATATTAAAAATCAGCTGCAGAGTTAAGATAGCGAAAGTTTGAAGTAAAAATTAAAATTGGTCAAAAGATACAAAATTTAACTTTTTATACGGGCCACAGGTCTCCCAACTTATATTTAGGGAAATAATCTCCATTGAAAACTATTACTGACACAAAAAACTTGACATTTGTGCGGTCAAAACTCAAGGAGATATCCCATTTGAAAGTCTTAAGGGACCATATAGAAGATGAGATTGAAACTTATCACCCTGTCAGAAGAATTACAAGTCGTCGAAGTAAGAAAAACGATTTACTTATATTTTTCATTACTATTCAAAAATAAATGCAAATGTTATGCCGTGGTACGCATAAATACATTAGAAAGCCTCGAACAATTTTAAAAACCACACACATAATTTTAAACCCTTGTTAACTGCTATATTTCCCCCCAAAAGATGTTATTGACAGCGAGTGAAAAGTGGTGTAGGTCACAAAACGCTGCGTTTCATATCTCGGTGAATATTGGTCATACCAATTTCAAACATTTTGTGTTGGAATTACTTTTCAATGGAGATTATTTCCCTAAATATAAGTAGGGGTACCTGGGGCCCGTATAAAAAGTTAAATTTTGTATTGTGTCAAAAACAGAGCTATTGTTGAAATTTCGAATTTTTCTGAAAAAAGTCAACAAAGTTAGGATTTAATCTTGGTTTAAAAAAAAGAAATGATGGTATTGAAAATTTGCTCCCTAATTTTTTTTTTAATTGTATCAATCTGAAAAAAAAAAAAAAAAAAAAAAACTCAAAGTAATTCAACAAATCCTGATCTACAGGGAGCATTTGAAAGATACACATGAATCGAAATTTTACGATTATGAGATATTTGCACTTAAATGAGAAACATTTGTTCACTTATTAGTTAACACTTATAACACTGACGGAACAGCTTACAACTTCTGTAAAAATAGTCCGAATTGAAAACATTTTTTTGGTATGAAAAAACCTCAGTTCAAAGATCAATTTCAAGAAAAAAAATGAAAAATCAAAATTTTGGTCGGTTTTTTGCATTTTCAAACTATATTGTAGCCTTCAGCCCTCTTGTGACCTTTAGTTTTTTCAAACGCGGCCTTACGAACCATTAATAATTTGCGTGAATTTGTCTAACTACATGATTATGTTAAATTATTGTAATTTTGCGAAAATTTAAGCAACGTTTAAAAGGCACTACTTGAACTTTGATAGAATATTTTTTCCTTAAAGCTCATAACTTTTATGCAATTGAAAAAAGCTGAAAATTTCTGTCTAGCTTCTTGCTTTTTAGCTCCAAATTAAGTGTACTCCTCCCTCCCCTTAATTTGTTGCCTTTATAACGCTTTATTTCCTTAACTGTTTAGCATATTTTTTAGCACATTTACTTTGCTCTCACTAACTTTCTTTTCTTTTAGTTCATCATGCTAATCTTTGCCCTAATTTTGTTATTATTATTATTATTATTATTTTATTTTATTTATTTTTTTTTTACGAAATTCAAAGTGAATTTTACTAATTTTAGTGATATTTGTTCTCTTTTGGTATGCTATTACTCCTTTTTGAAGCATCTTCCACTAAGCGAATACTTCCAGTTATAATAGTTTTACAGTATTTTTAACTACTACATGTTTGTAAAATTGTATCTTCGTTTATTTATTATTATTTTTTGAAAATAGATTAAAATTCACTTAAAAAAACTAGGGGATCGGTGAAAAATCGCTTTAAAAAAAACATATTTCAGTTGCTAGCAATCTTAGCTCCTTCTGATCTTCATTTTAGAAATTTCAATCGCAAAAAGAAAATGAAGAAATGTTTTACTTAAATGACTTTAATTCTGTCTTTTTGATTGAAAGATTGATTTATACAAAATGTCCTTGACTTTGAAACTATTTAGAGAAAAATAGAATAAAATTTAATTCCTTTTTCACGTCAATCGGTCTTTGCTTTTTTTGCATTTACAGCGGCTTACTTCCTTTTAACTTGATTATTTCCTTGAGCTTCAAGTTTCTTTACCATTGCATCAAATCTTTAAACTAAATTTAGTCATCTTCTTTCTTTTCGAAAATGGAACAAAGTTTTACTTTAACAATACTCAATAACGATAAAACATTTGTCAACATTAAAACTCATTGTTTTGCATTTTATTATTCCTTTCTCTATCGCTAAACATCTTTTTCCATCAAATGTTTTTGAAGGCATATTTTTATCTATGAGTAAGAATAAAAGTAAAGTAAACATAAAAATTTTAAAAAGAAGAGAGATAAAGAAAAGTGTGTAATCAATGCAAATCGAAAGTTTTGAAATTGTAAATTTTCAAGGGTGGTTTGTTTAGGTCTAACTGTTGCCATTTGACAATAGTACCGTATTACCCCGCATTAAACAGCATGCCACAAAATCCGGGGGTCACCAGATTTTCAATAATACTTACCTGGTCCTTTCCAGCATGCCGGAACAATCGAGGTTAGGAAGAAAAAAATTCAGTTTAAAAATGAATATAAATTCTAGGCATATAGGCAGAATAAACAGTTTTATTTTGTAAAAATATTAACTAACAATGTCATTTGTTATTTTAACAAGAAAAATATTATTAAATAACGAATCATTTTATAAAAAATTAAAACGAAGCAAACATTTAAGCAGTGAGTCACCATCCCTAAGCCGTTGCTAAAGAATTTAACATAGCGATTCAAGAAATAAAAATTAAACTCACCTCTCTGAAAGGAATTTAAAATAATTTATTTAAAAGAATTATGAACGAATCGCAGTAACAATGATTGCTTCTGAGATGATTACTATATTGGCATATAATTAACTTCGTTAATAATGACCTACCATAAATAACAATCAAGTATTATATGCAATACACAGTTGGAACAGAATGGGGAAATTTGCTTTTGTTTTGCTGCAAAATAAATCTCGAATTATCCGGCATGCCGGCTAATGTGGGGTATCTCAAATTCCGAGAGAAATTCATGTATATAGGTTATTTTCTTGGATATCCGATGTGGCCCTTTTTCTTGGGTACTTAAATATCTATTAAAACTCTGCTTGCTTTAAATTTTGTTTCGGCACTATTATTTCAAAGCAAAGTAAAAAAAAAAAAAAATTGAATTTTGACATTTTGAATTCAAATTAACTTTTTCGCAATTACGAATTGCGTTGGTTCCGAAATTTTAAGAGAATTTTTTTCTGAAAGAGCATTCTTAAAAACATAGGTTTGAACCATTTTTTAAATAATTTGAGAAAGTTTACTATTTTTTTAAAAAATATTTAAATCGGTGCGCAGACTCAATTTATTTTTTTTTTCACTTCTGGGCATGACATCACAAATGATAAACTGCCATTCACTGTTGCCATTTGCGCAGAGCGCAATATTTAATTCACATCTTTACTCACACGTACTGGCAACGATATGGTTAATAGCAAGCGTAGAGCGCAATATTTAATTCGCTTGTGAATTGTCATAATCTGGAAACGCGGTAGACAGCAAGCGTTAGCATTCAGTGCGCCAGCGGAATGCGTCAAAGTACATCATTTGTAACATCATATAGATCACGCCTTGTTTGAAAAATCGGACCTTTTAAAAAATTAATTTAAAAAAAACTTGGGAAAATGAAAGTATTTTTTGGGTTCATGTAATTTTTTTTGCTCATTCTATAAACTTCAGTGACTAAAAGTAGCACTTTTGACTGAAGGAAATAACCCCACTGCGAAAAACATAATTTGAATTCAAGTCGTCTAAATTCAAACGAATGCCAGAGGCTAGATGCTAGATGTTGGTCTGGGTACAACAGTGAAGGACTCTTGTGACTAAGGGACCTGGGATGAAAAAAGTGAGGTAACAACTTGTTATACTATACGTATGTTCCCGAAACTTGACAAAACTGGTCCTGCATTTTTGGGCCGGTATTGTATTCTCTACATGGGCCCAATGCTAAATCAGGCCTTGTACATACATGCACGCGAAAAAATATCAAACTTCTCTGCCAGGCCGGTCCTAACCAGACTTTCGCTTCGGGGCGGTTTTGGCAAACACATATCCCGTGAAATCTGTATGAAAAATAAATTTTTTATAACATTTGTACATTCTATTGATTTTTGTTACACTAGAATTGTCAAAGGGGGGAGTGCTGCTTTAAGGACATTAACGTGAGCAAATGTAAAAAATGACGCATCTATCAAATGAAGGAAAGAAATCTGATGTGTAAGCTTCATAACTTTACCCCTCTTAAATATTCGATAACTCAAAACAGATGCGTGTTTGCGTGTACCTACTCTTATACGCGCATTCGAAGTAATGCTTCTTAAATTCACATTTTTTGACAGTTATAAGATATGCTAGAGTTTGACACTTTCAAGTTTAAGGAATTTGTATATTTTTGTTAGCGTCGGGTGTTCGAAATTTGAAGGAAAACATGACACAGGGTTGGCATAAAAGAATGTCCCAGTTTTAAAAATTTATGTTTCATAAACTGTAATACTTAGCACTATAAATGATACACAAAAATAAACTGAAAGTTTTTTTTTTTTTCACTCACTAATGTTCCATGTGTGTGCCTTTCGTAACGCGACACACATCCATAACAAAGGCTTTGGAATGTTTCACTGTCTATTTTTCGTAATGCTACACATATGCGATCTTTCAGTTCTTGCAATGTTGTAGGCAATGGTGGTGTATAAACAGTCTTTGACGAAACCCCATAAAAAATCGCGTGGCGTTAGGTTTGGGGATCTGGCTGGCTAACGCATAAGGGTAAATTATCATCACTTGCACGACCAAGACAGCGTTGCGGTACATCAGTGGCGCAGCGAAGTGGGTTAGTTAGCCTCTGAAGATGTTTTTATCCCCAAACACCCATAGGGGCTTGGGAATAAAAACAAGTCCCATAGGTATTGGTTTTAACATTGTTGCCAATCCTAGAACAGTAGTTAATACACGTATAAGGACTGCTGTGATAAAAAAAAAAACCCTTCCGGGAAAATTTTTTGGCTGCGCTAGTGCGGAACGTGCACATTTAAGTAGTTACTTACGTTCAAAAAAACTTTTACAGTTTATCTTCATTTTTATGCATTATTTATAGAGTTAAGTGTAATCGTTTACGAAGTTGAAATTTTTAAAACCGGGATATTCTTTTATGCTAACCCTGTATTGTTTTGTAAAAAAGGATGTTCAAAATAACTACAATAAAAATAAATACTGCAGATTTTGCAGAGTTCGTAAAATTCTTCAATAATAATCATTTCATGTTTTAAGTGGAATTGAAAAAATAATAAATACATAAATAAAAGAGTAATAATATTTTTTCCCGGAAAAAAGTAGAACAAAAAGCATTTTTTTTTAGAACAGTTTTGAAACTTTTCGGAGGGAGTTTTAACGCAAAAACCCAACCCTTAATGCTTCCCTACTATCTGGTCTCGACTTGAAAAATGGAGGGTCCGTTATTTAACGCCCCACTCACCCTCTCCTTTTTATGACACAGAATAAAAGAAGAGAATGAATTATTTCTCACATAAACCTCCATCTCAAAAAGTGATAAAAGCTCTCAAGGAAAAGAGGGAGCCATCCAACTAAACAAACTTCTCTATTATCACCCCATAAAAACAATAACTCGGGCATCGCCGACAGCTCGGGATACGCGTTCTGTCATTCATGCACCACGGGGTATTGTTTCTCTGAGCCAGACGATTGAACTTTAGAACAGCCACGCGCGTTAAGTTGACAACATCACCGGAAACTGAGCACCCTGGAACAACGGAATCGCTTGTTCATGCTCGCCGAAGCATACACAAATGTAAAAGGGAGATAGATACATTCTTGGCAGCTTTTACACCAAGCACTTGTTTGATTTGTTGTGTTTACATTTTATAGACATCCGCAGATGGAATATGATGGGGTCTGATTTTAAAGAACTTCCTTAGAACGAAGTTTTGCGGCTATATCGTCTTTTTGACATGAGACTCATAATGACCGCCAACGATTGCTTTTCTTTTTTTAGCTGAGTTTTAATTTAAAATGATTGCTCTTATTCAATCTACATTTCTTCTACCGGGATGATATGCAAATGCATTTTTTTTTCTTTAGACGTTAGTGCACATAAATGCATAACACGGATTTTAAAAAAAAATCTATGCATATTACTACGTTTTTTCACTTGCTTTTAGTTTTATTTCCCCCCCCCCCCAAAAAAAAACACTTTTCTCTTCACAAAGAATGAAAAATTGAGTGATCCTACTTTGTAAAAATGACTATTGCCCCTCCGGTTAATTAAAAAAAATAAATAAATATAAATAAAAATTAGATAAATAAATAAATAAATAAATAAAACGGATTTACTAGGAGAAGGGAGGTTAGCGAGTGATTCTGTCAAAGTCTCTTTTAGTGGGGCTGAGCTGAGCGATTGAGATTTTTGGGTTTCAAAACTAATACAGTAGACCATCGTTTTACGCGGGGGTTACGTTCCACGGAAATGATGCGTAAATTAAGACTTGATAGTAGTGTTAAAATAGGGGTTACGCTCTATAGATAAAAATAATACTTCATTCTAGTAATGACTAATTTCATAATAAGTTTAAGTGTATCTATATCGATACAGTAGAAATTCGCCCGTTATGGTATAAACATAAATTAATTTAGTGTATAAAAAGGATCTGGCTATGATAATCTTTTGGCAGACATTAAGAATTTTTTTCTGAAGTTCTTTGCAGAGCATTAACGCATCCATGATCCCTTGCGTCATTTCCATGATGGAATCTTCCTTCTATGACAAATCAGAAATATCATTAGCTGTTGTCAAGGAATGGCTCAAAATTTTCAATGTGAACATTTTTGGTTGTGTGTCATCGACGTCGGTACCTTCGTTGGTTTTGTCCTCCTTTTCCTTTGTCACTATTAAAAGCTTTTCTTCCAGGGAGTTCTGAACTGTGAGAGTTTAATAACTTTACTTCTGAGAAGAGCTCTGGAATCAAGCGCATAAAGTGTCTCCAGTGGCTTAAGCTCCATATTAGAACGACAAATTTCAGTTTATCACGGGCAATCTGCAATCTCAGGAGTTTAAATTTTGGAAGAGGGGAAAATTTTATCTGTTTGCATTGCCACATCTGCGTAAAACCAAAGCTCATCCGGGTCAATCCATGTGAAATCATACAGGCCATGTTGCTCACTGTTTTAGATTTAAAATTTTTTTTTGCCTGTTACAGCGAAACCTGTGTAAGTTGACCACTCGCGGTGCAGTACTTTGGCGGTCAACTTAGACAGGTGGTCAACTTATAAAGGGCGGTAATGATTTTTTTTTTCCATTTCTGGCACCATGTATTTATTTTTTGAGTAATGCACCCTTACTCTTTCTGTTCAACTAACTTTCATTGTTTAACATCATTGAAAGTGAAACAATAATTAAAATTACTATTCAAATAATTTTGTTATTTTTTCCTTGTTTTTAACTATATTAGACACTGTAGTTTTAGGAATTCCATATGTGCCAACTAATTTTCTCCGGCTTTCTCTATTTTCAATTAATTTTACTATTTCATACTTTTTATTAATCTCAAGTTCAACTAATTTTCTTTTTGAAGCCTTTTTATGTAAAACTTATAGCACAAAGAGCAACAAGCTCGACTCTCCCAGTTCATAAAGGCAAAATTAAAATGTATGTATCTTTTAATCCCTTGCACCAGAAATATGTAACTTTACATATTTCTTTACATATCCCTGTAACTCATTAGCAGGTCCAGATCTGCGTATCTGCAGTGCGAGGGGTCCGCGTCCTTAAAGGGGCTAAAGGCCCTAGAAATTGAAGGAAAATAGAAAAAAAACTAGCACTAAAACTTATTCACTTTACAAATAGACACTGCTGGCCATTAGGGAGGGGCCCTACATATTTCGTAGCAGAGGGGCCCAAAATGTATAGATCCGGGCCTGCTCTTTGTAGCACAATTCCTGTGTTGCCACAACATATTGCAACTGAGAGAAAAGACTTTGAACTTTTCTACTGACACCTATTTTCATTGAACAGAGTACAAAAAGCTATCTCAAATAGAACAACAAATGAAAAACAAGTTTGGAGAATAAAGAGCAGCATAAGCTTTATGCTGCTGTTTAGTTAGTAAAATGCTAGTCTGTCATCAAAGCATTAAAAACATTCTTGGAAAGCTATAAAAAAGAAAATAATAATAATAATAATTAATAAATAAATAAATAGATAAAAAAATAAAATAATTTTCTGAAGAAAGTTTAAGAAAATAAACCAAGTGGTCAACTTACAAAAAGTTTTTTACAATACTGCAAACCAAATTTGGCGTACATTAGTGGTCAAGATAGAGAGGTGGTCAAGTTACAGAGGTTTTCCTTCATTATATTAGATAGGACTAATTCCGTTCCTGAAAAAATTGGTCAACATAGACAGGTGGTCAACTTACAAGGGTGGTCAACTTTACAGGTTTTACTGTAGTTAACTATTATATTGAGAGTCTGAAACGGTGGTTTAAAATTTTTATTAAACCTTCTGAATTTTTTTTTTGGCAACCACTTTTCTGTAGCAGCGGAGTAGACTTTTCATGAAAATAGTACTTTACAAAAACTCGTAGAACTTTTTTATTTATGAATGTATCAAAATAATTTAAAAACCATTAAATTGAGCAGAAAGTGACTTACATTTATATAATAGTTTTTTTCTGATAAGTTTTAACAAATCCGTGTAACATTGACCAAAAATTAGATTTTCCGCGAGAAATTTCACATTTTTAGCATAAAAATATTAGTAGAAGGAAGTAAGACTCACTCTCTTACTTTTTCCCCCTTGAATAGATATCTTTTAGAACTATTCACAGAAGCAGTATGAAACGTCTGAAGCAAGTCCGTTTTTTATATAGCTAGGCGAACTTGCCATCTTAGAGAAAAAATGCTAAATTTAAGATTCAATATTCGAAAAGGGACTGAACAAAAATCTAGGAAAATTTAACTGTATAACCTGTATATAGCAGCAAACATGTGGAAAGAAAGAAAAAAACAATGAAATCTATTCCAGGACGTTTAAATGCTGTTGTTGATACTGCATGATATTCTACTAAATAATAATTTTGTAACAAGTTAGATTATTTACTAATTTTTTGACATTTTTTCAAAGTGTACGAAGACTTTTGTTAGATAAAATTTCCGGCATTTTTTGGTTTTTGATTTAAAAAAAATTAAGTTCTAATGTTTTATTAAAAATTTTCGTGTGGTTTTGTTAAAAATAGATCATAGATCTTATGATTAAATAACTATTCCGAAATATTAATTCTAACCAATGCCATAGGGGCCTATTTCATTAAAAGTCGTAGGTGTACGAACACTTTTGGGAGCCACTGTATACGCCACGGTAATTCCTTCATAA
This sequence comes from Uloborus diversus, assembly GCF_026930045.1. NCBI lineage: Eukaryota > Metazoa > Arthropoda > Arachnida > Araneae > Uloboridae > Uloborus > Uloborus diversus. The sequence continues at coordinate 26,695,742 of NC_072731.1, read as the reverse complement.
ATCGTAACTGTCATTGTTGCACACTCCATTTTATGAATTTGAGAACACGTTTTTCGTTCTTTTGATAGCAATGAGTTAGAAATCTATCATGTTTTAACTTGTTCATTCCATATGGTATGTAGTTTCCTATTAAGAGAGCTCAGTTCATGTAGTCTACCTCCTTTACTAAAAATTAAGGTTTTGTACATTAATGAGAATTGTTTTAGCTTTTTGTTACATCGTGATCTTCAATATGAACTCTAGTGCGATAGCAAGATTATCAAAGAGTATGTTTATGAAAATGATAAGTATGCATTTGTACGATGCTCATTAAAAGTAAACAATATACAGCAGAAATATTTGTTTCATTCTTCTAAAAAATTTAGGTTTGCAAGTTTGGACATGTTTTATGCACTGTCTTACTATCAGAACACAGGAATTTGTTTGAAAATTTGTTCTCATGTACGTAGCAGCTGATATTTGTAAACTATATAATGAGATATTTGAATTATTTGTTTTTGTGAGTGGAAAGTAAATTTGAATATCCTACATTATATGTAAAAAACTTAGTTTATACCACAAAATAACATTTGATATAATGAGTAGAATAAATATTTCATTATATGATGATTTCTCGGTGTGAAAATAAATGTGATTTTTAAGTCAACTTCGAGGTTCCATGTTTCTAAAACTATTAAGGGATCAAATAGAAAATTTTTGCCACATATTTACTGCTATATGAAGGTTATGCAGTTGAATTTTCATAGATTTTCGTTCAGTCCCTTTTCGGATATTGAATCTTAAATTTAGCATTTTTTCTCTAAGATGTCAAGTTTGACTAACTATATAAAAAAATGGACTTGCTTCAGACGTTTCATACTACTTCTGAAAATAGTTCTATAAGATATCTATTCAAGGGGAAAAAAGTAAGAATGAGTCTTACTTCCTTCCACTAATATTTTTATGCTAAAAATGTGAAATTTCACACGGAAAATCTTATTTTTGAGTCAATGTTTCCCGAATTTGTCAAAATGTATCGGAAAAATAACTACCATAGAAATTTAGGCCATTTTTTACTCTATCTGAAGGTTTTTAAATAATTTTGATACATTCATGAATAAAAGAGTTCTAAGAGTTTTTGTAAAGTGTTATTTTCATGAAAAGTCTACTGCTCATCTAATGAAAGGTGGTTGCCAAAAAAAAAAAAAAAATATGAAGGTTTAAAAAATTTTAAACTACTGTTTCAGATTCCCAATATAAGAGTAAAATAACAGGCAAAAAATTTTTAAAATCAAAAATAGTGAGTAACATTTTTTTCCTTTCCTGTATGAGTTCACATGGATTGCACACCCCCATTGGATTCACACACCCATACGCGTAAAATAAAGGTGTCAAATCTTAAACCGCGTATAATCAAAACCGCGTAAAACGAGGGTCTACTGTACTGTCTTTTAAAACAGTTATTCAAATATGCCTAGAGCAAGAAAAGTATGTTTGCGAGAACGCAACTTTCCACAGTGTGAATGTCACACTTGTCTAATTTTGTTTGAATGAAAAAGCTCAGTTCAGATTACTTCTATCACCTCGAATTGAAAAAGTAGGCACTTATTTTTCAAAAAAAAAAAAAGTTTGAAACTAATTTACAATAAATTTGCATTATTTTTATATCGATATAAACAAAATATTTCGGCGGACAGCGTCTCCCCTTCATATACAACACTGCTTAAAACCCAATAGAACATACCACACTAAACAGCTTCTCTAGTCGAATCTCTTAGACGAGAAGTTTCATGAATGCAGTTGACATAGGAGCAACTACCACCATTATGTCAGCATCAATTAGCCTTATCAATTTACCAATACTAAGACTTTTATACAAAAAAAATTTAAGTTAGTACTTTTCTATCTTTACATACGGGTCACAAACACCTGGGATAGGAAAATTTACCAAAATCGTACAGAAAAAAAAAAAAAAAATAGAAGAGCAAACAATGAAGCTATAATATCGAATTTTTGTGGAGTTGCAAATGACGTATCGTCACGAATAGTAAGAAAAGAATGCAAGAACATGCAAATTTCCACGATGATATTGAATATTTATTGAGTAATAAACTAAACGTGTGCCGAACTTTTCTCCAGTATTCTATAGTAAAGTTTCTACACTGTTAAAAATTCGAGATTTTCTGGTAATTGTTACTGTAAAATGGTGGACTTACAGCATCGCTGATTTTTACGGTAATTTATACCGGAGAAATAAGCGATCCTAGCTTCAATTGGTTGCTGTTGCCTACCGAGGAAACCGTAAAATTTTACTGTAACATTTGATTTTTGCGGTAATAGTTACTGGCGACATGGATGCCAGTAACAATTACCGTAAATTTTCCAGAAAATTGTTAACAGTGTACATTTTGCCTAGCGAATTTATTCAGTTTTATACAGTTTCGGAACGAACGATGACTGTTAACATTGAGCTCTTTTACCACTTAACAACTTTTTTGGTCAGATTGTGCCCAAAAACGAATTTTTGGTAACGATTTGACATCTGCCTGTGTTGACCATTAACCTGAATCGATTAAAAAAAATCTATATCAACGTGACCGAAGCCGCGGGTAAAAACTAGCTGCAACTAAAAAGCAAGTTATGTAACAATGACTAGTGATACACATGAAATAATTGGAGTTAGAACTTTAATTATTTTGATTTAATATTCTAATTTATTCTACTAGAATTTTTGAAAATATTTTTTGGATTCCAATCAATCATATAAAACTTTTTCATAGGTAAGAATTTACATGTTAACAAATTTATTATTTTTTTCTCCGAAAAAATCTGATATGACACACAATTTTTAAACCACTAAAAATACTGAAAAAAAGTTTTTATTACAAAATGAATTTTCAAAATGGAAAAAATTTCAAATATGCAGCAATACCGGTGAACAGCAATAACATTTAAGCTTGAGTTTTGTTTATTTTTTAAAATAAATACTTTATTTTATAAACACATAAAGAATAAAATTATTTAAGCAAGTAGTTTTCTAAAATAAGTGCGATTAGCAATAGTTTAGTAACTATCAAAATTTAGTTTATAATAAAGAAAATAAATAACTAATTAGAAGAAAAAAAATATTCAAGTACTTAATAATTGACCTATCAGACATTACCAGATATATTACTACCAACATCTTAGAATATGCTACAAAAGTTGAAAAAATTCCCAAATTTGTGTAATTTACAACATTTTTAGACTTTTTAAAAATTTTACCCTTGAAAATTCCCCGATTTTTGTATTTTATCTATGTCTTAAACGTCCTTAATTAATTCTTTAGACCAATTTTATTTCCTAAAATCTTCATTAACTTAAGACACTGCTGAAAATTAATGATAATTTTTTTGAGTCTCTTGAATCAACTCGGATGAAAATGACTTAAAATTTTCGAGTAGAATGAGAACCTCAAAATAAGAAGTGTAGAAGTCCTCAACCACATGCAGAATTTAAAATAATGCTGAACACAAAATTATATATGTCCAAACGGATGAATCACGTAGTAAAGAATAACGAGTGAGTATTATAAAAGCAGAAGCAATCAGATTTCGAAATATATGAAAAATCGGGGCTGACGCATAAAAACGTATACTGTTAGAAATTTCATCGTAAAATTACGGTGAAATACTTGGCAGCAGTGTGTCCGTCTGATTAGCCGTAAAGTTTATGGTTAGGGATGATACTTCACATTTACGGGTTCGAAACCATCTCCAACTAGAATGGTTAAAAAACCGTAAACATGTAATTTTACGGTTCTTAACCATACACAGCTTTTCTGTAAAATTCGATGTTATTGAAACCAAAATCCATGACAAGTTGTCAGTTTCTATGAGTTTTCAGCATATTATTATTATTATTATTATTTTTGATGACTTTCCATGACCATTTTTAATCATAGTCGAAATCCATGACCAGTAGTTTCCCGATCAATTCCCTTTACTGAAAATACACTAAACAGAAAACATAGATATCCGCGCTCCGTTGGCAAATCAACGGAATGGCGAAGGGAAAAGCTCTTGAAGTTTTTTTTATGCCTAATTTCTCAGCCACCCTATCATAAAAAACAATTTAAAAAAAAAGAAAAAAAGAAAGAAATGAGTTAGGGTAAGTAATAAAGTTAAAAAGTAAGAAAATTAATAAACAATAAATTTCAAATTACTAAAAAAATAAATAATGTTAACAAACAAAATTATACAACAAAACTCCATTTAATAAATGCAACATTTAAACGTCAAAGTGGATAGAAACTAGTATGTTGTGACTATCACGAAAATTTCTTCTATATTTTTCTTTTTTTTTTCTGATTCCTCCCCATGCTTGACGAGGAAGCAATATTCCCAACAAAAACAAAATTACACATGCAAAAACTTGACGACCATCCCAATGTCTGAATTATTGCAAAAGCAAAGCAAAGAGCAAAAATTGAAAGTTGTTTTAAAAGCCTTGCTTGAATTAATTACAAATATTTTATTTGTTAACAAACATAATATGGCAACAGTTAAAATTTTTAAATCATTGAGATAATATTTCCGATCATTTCCATACAATTAAAATCACGAGAAATACGCAGACGACAAACTATTACGATTTATCTTTCTTATTGTTGCATTAATAAAGCTATTTTTACTTTCTTCTATATCTAATATATAGAAGAAAGTATTGGATTCGTGCAAATTTTCGAATTTCGAATTTTGACGGATTCGAACGTTTTGAGGTGTGCTGAGTCCATTTCGACCATTTTTGGAAAATGTCTGTCTGTCTGTGTGTGTGTGTGTGTGTGTGTATGTGTGTGTGTATGTATGTATGTGTGTGTGTATGTATGTGTGTCACGTCTGTGTGTGACCAGTTTTTTGTGGCCGCTCTACAACAAAAACTACCGCATGAAATCGAACGAAATTTAGTACACATATGTGCCCCTATGTGAACTTGTGCCCATTAGTTTTTGGCGCGAATTCCTCCAAGGGGGGTGGAGCAATGGGACGTTTTTCGAGTTACGCGTGCTTGCTATTCCTCAGGAAGTTACTGGCGGAATCAAACAAAATTTGGTCCATATGTTGGTATTAACAGGAACAGGTGCTGATTCAATTTTGGTGTCAATAACTCAAACGGGGGTTGAGCTGTAGAACGTTTTTTGTCGTCAATTGTGACTGCTGTATCTCAAGAAATAATGAACGGAATGAAAGAAAAATTTATCGGCAAGTAGCCCTTAGTGGGTATAAGAACTGATTTTAGTTTTGTGTCAACAGCTAAAAGGGGGGTAGCGCAATCACCCGTTCTTTTTTTCCATTTTGAGTGCCCTATCTCAAGAAGTAATGCTACGTTCTGGTTGAAATTTGGAATATATGTGAATCCATATGTAAACAGGCTTTGGTTCTATTTTAACGCCGATCGCTCCAAGAGGTGTTGATTTTTTTTTTTTTTTTTGCGAATAAAAATATTTTTATTAATGCAACAATAAGAAAGATAAATCGTAATAAATTGTCGTCTGCGTATTTCTCGTGATTTTAATTGTATGGAAATGATAGGAAATATTATCTCAATGATTTAAAATTTTTAACTGTTGCCATCTTATGTTTGTTAACAAATAAAATATTTGTAATTAATTCAAGCAAGGCTTTTAAAATAACTTTCAATTTTCGCTCTTTGCTTTGCTTTTGCAATAATTCAGACATTGGGATAGTCGTCAAGTTTTTGCATGTGTAATTTTGTTTTTGTTGGGAATATTGCTTCCTCGTCAAGCATGGGGAGGGATCAGAAAAAGGAAAAATATAGAAGAAAGTTTCGTGATGGCCACAACATACTAGTTATTCGCGGAAAAAAAAAAAATCAACACCTCTTGGAGCGATTGGCGTCAAAATTGAACCAAAGCCTGTTTGCATATGGATTCACATTTATTCCAAATATCATATACGTTGCATTACTTCTTGAGATAGGGCACTCACAACGGAAAAAGAGAACGTTCGATTGCGCCACCCCTTTTCAGCTGTTGACACCAAAATAAAATCAGCTTTTATACCCACTAAGGGCTACTTGCCGATATTTTTTTTTTCATTCCGTTCATTATTTCTTGAGATACAGCAGTCACAATTAACGACAAAAAACGTTCTATAGCTCAACCCCCGTTTGAGTTATTGACACCAAAATTTAATCAGCACTTGTTCCTGTTACTGGCAACATATGGACCAAATTTTGTTTGATTCCGCCACTTACTTCCTGAGGAATAGCAATCACGCGTAACTCAAAAAACGTCCCATTGCTACACCCCCCTTGAAGGAATTCGCGCCAAAAACCAATGGGCACAAGTTCACATAGGGGCACATATGTGTACTAAATTTCGTTCGATTTCATGCGGTAGTTTTTGCTGTAGAGCGGCCACAAAAAACTGGTCACACACACACATACACACAGACAGACATTTACCAAAAATAGTCGATATGGACTCAGCACACCTCAAAACGTTCGAATCTGTCAAAATTCGAAATTCGAAAATTTGCACGAATCCAATACTTTCTTCTATATATTAGATATAGAAGAAAGTAAAAAACAAAACATGTCCCAGAGAGCTGACCTCATTTGTTAACAAATATGAACTGAAAGCAGGTAAAAATTTTAAATCATTGAGCTTTTTCTCCTTATCTTCCGACTATCAAATCGCTACCAATCACGTGTAGGCTTAGAATTGCATTTAAAATTTACTTAACAAGATTATAGCTCCTACTGTACATAAGTTGGAAGTTTCAAATAAATATCGAACGCAGAAAACTTCATTCTTTTAATTAGGCGTGTAATTTTTAACGTACGGTTAAATTTTTACTACCATAATTGTGAAAAACGTTAAATCGGTTTTTAATTAATATCTCCGGTAACTAAAGTTCTACAAAAACGAGGCCTAGCTAAGAACACTTTCGATCAAGTCACCTTTTGAACGAAAAATGAACTTTCAAAATCGGTTCATCTGTTTAGGAGCTAGGAGCCACAAAAAGACGCACTGATACACACTTTAAAAACTTATTTCCCCTTCCTTTTTCCAACGGGGGGGGGGGGATACAAATTGGCTTCTGAAATGATACCTTATAGTAGGGGAGATAGCGACCGAAATTTTACGGCAATATATATACTAAGGCCAGAATTTTTTTAAATATTAGATTAGTTTACTTAAAAGAAGAAAACGCGAGTCTACCAAAAAGTTATCGTTGCAATAATTAATAAAAAATTTTGCAATATGTTGCAAAAACTTGTGAAATTGTCTTATATATATAAGGCTGAAACTCGGTAATATTATTGATTACGTATAAACATAACGAAAAATATATGTCTACCGCGTCCGAAGCGTTGCCGTGCCGTGTCCACCATCCACGCAAGGTGCGAAAAAATCAGTCAATTTTGACTTAAATATATAAGCCTAAAATTTTTTTAAATAATTGTTTATAATGTATAAAATATAAAAACAAAAGTAAACCAGGTGTGTTATGTTGCAAAGGCATGATAGACGCCACGAAATGTCGACCTCGTACCTCTATGTACCGTTTATCGGACCGCTAGCGCTCGTTCAAAAAAGTTTGCTTGTCGTCGCGAAATTTCAATAAATAATGCTGATTTATTTTTAATAAATAGTTTAAATCCTGTTTTTATTAAAATTTTTAGTCTACCGTGACTAAGAGGTTGCTTACTCTTTGGTAGACGTTGCTTAAATTGTAAAGTAGTTGGAAAATTATGAATGATTTAAGCATATTAAAAAAATAATTTTAACATTTAAACAAAATTAAAAAATATTTTATTAAAATTAAAATTCTGTACAAAATTATAGTGAAATTTATTTTTAATAATAATGTCTTGACCTTTTAAATTATGCTTCTTTTATTTATTTATTTTTATTTTTTATGGTCAAGTACTTATGAAATAAAATTTTTTGCATCGATCTTACATAACAATAAATAATTAAAAATAATCAAATAAACAGTACTTTACATATTATTTACTCTTTACTAATAATAAAGCTGAAAGTCTCTCTGTCTGGATGTCCGGAGGATGTCTGGATCTCTGTGGCGCGCATAGTGCCTAGACCGTTAGGCCGATTTTCATGAAATTTGGCACAAAGTTAGTTTGTAGCATAGGGGTGTGCACCTCGAAGAGATTTTTTGAAAATTCGATGTGGTTCTTTTTCTATTCCAATTTTAAGAACAAAATTATCATAAGATGGACGAGTAAATTACGAATTTTACGTGGCACCGTAACATGGGCACAAGCCGATTGGCGAGATACGAAATTATCATAACGTGGAACTGTAACATGGGCACAAGCCAATTGGCGAGAAAATTCACCATACATTCTTTGTAAATATACAGGCGAAACAAAAGAACTTTTAATTTTTCTATTACGGGCAAAGTCGTGCGGTTACCACTTGTAACCTATAAAACTGTAGCAAGGAACATAATTTTATTTAAACGAACTATTCATCAGGTGCATCGCCGCTCACGTCTGACTCGCCTAAATAATTTTCGTTTTCGCTTTCGTCGCTGAATTTATATTCAAAATGTCTTACGCTCAACTTAGCATCATTGTCAGTTCAAAAATCATCATCACTGTGAATGTCGGTACCATTATTAGCTGCCTCGGTAAAATCATCAATATCTGTAATAGAAAACAATTGATAAAAAAAAGGAAGAATTTTATTAAAAGCCTAGTCTGGTTGAAAAAAAGAAAAAGAAAAATGATTACCTGAGGCAGAAGGCTGTGCTTCGAATGTAACATCTTTTATTGCATGCGGTAATTGTTTTCAGTAAACCATTTAAAAACTTTTCAGTTGTCCTCAATTTTACACCCACAATCAAGAGATGATAAGCTTGTCAGATTTTTTAAACGAGAATTTGTCCAAATTTGAGAAATGCAAGCTGTTCTGAAGAAATGTTCACGAAGTTCAGACTAACATAGGGTTAAGGATGACGGATCAAAACTCTTCACGTTTTCGAGAATTACTTTATCTTTTTTCAAAATTTTTATAAACCTTTAAAAACGTAATGGTTCTTGCATCATTAATTTTTTCCATTTTATTTTGCCTGTACATTCGGCGCATAACTCTTCCGAAATTTCGAGTTGTATTCGAATTTGCGACATGCATTTTACATTGTGCGATGGCTGATACTTACTCAAATTTGTTAACGCTCCTGTGTAATCTTCCGACTTTGTAAATAGAGCTTAAGGCCGGACTTTTCCTTTTCGGAAAAAAGCCGGATTTTGATCGCAACCAATCATTGCGTGTAAAGCAACCAAGGCAGAACAAACGGTTTCTCCTAAATTCTTGTAAAGTTCAGAGACATTGACACATCTTAATGATTTTCCAACGCCAACTTATATCCAGACCTTTATTTCAGAATTAAAAACTTCATGTTAGCCAATATTATAACTAATACATCAGTATCTGAATATCGTAGGTGGACGTCATATGGAGGCTGCAGCTCTTCAAAAATTACAAAGATGGTAAATCATTTTTGTGTCGGATTCTTCGCGGTCTGGGGCACGATTGAATATGATCTACTATTTTTACAACTTTTCCGTTGATGGTTTCAAATCTATAACACTGTTTGTAGTTAATATACACAAATTTATCTTCAAAACAAATCGTTTTGTTATCTCGTTCCCAGTTTTTTAGTAAATATTCTAGCAAATCTTCTTTAAAAATAATATTTTTTAATTGATTCAAAAAGTCAGAGGGACGTGTTGCAGAATCTCCTATCTGAATTTTTTGACCTCTGTGAGTTTCGCTTAATATATCGTCGCCGCAGAACAACAGTAAGGTATCTTAGTGTTATTTCTGGGATTAGATATCTTACTGTTGCTCTGAGGCGACGATATGTTCATTATCTTTTATGGAAGGAAACGGGGTACGTGTCGAAAACAATTAGTACGAATACTGCTGAACATACTTAATAATTTTCTCAGTATCATAGCATAAGATGATGGAATTTCTTTCATTAGATGTAATAAAAAAATCCATCATAGATGAGAAATTTTGGTGGTTCAGAATTGATGTTTTTTTAAGAACTTTTATTACACTTGGCCTGATTGTCATGGAGTAATCTGAGGCGTGCTTTTGCTTATATTCCAGCAACTAGATCACTAAGAGACTTCTGGATTTTACTAAATGATTTGCTTAATCTTAAGGTACAACTTAAGGCTGAAAATTTTAAATTCTGAAATAATAACATTATTTCGGTTAGGATGGAATATAGCAAATTTGATATAATTTCCCCATTAAATGTTTAAATATAAATTCCATTGTTACAAAATCTGTTGCCTTGCAAATGTAAACAGTAATCATAATGAAAATTTTGAATCAAGTCCTCTCTGGAGCAAGAATGAAATTTATTCACAGTCGTTGCTTTCTTAGGGTCTTTATCTATGCATCTATGCCAATAATCGATAACGGGGCTAAGTAAAAAGACGTATTAGGATCTATATCCCAAGCATACGTTGTGAACCATTCTTTTGCGTATACTCAGCAACTAGACCACTTACAGACTTCAGAATTTCATTCAATGATTTGTTTAACCTTAAGGTACAACTTAACGCTAAAAATCAAATTTTAAAGTAAAATTTTGTTTGAAAACGAAAAACTTTAAAATAACAGATTTTTTTTAAAAAAATAATAAGCACTTTTTATAATGCACTCAAAAGGACAAAATAACTTTTCTGGGTCAGAAAGGACAATTTAAGTATTCCTGTAGTTTTTAATTCTTGGAAGAAAAAGATTTCACAAACGAAGAAAAGTGCGCTCAAGTCATTTTAAACCAAACTTTCCCATTAAGAAAAAAAAATGCATGTTTCAACACTCAAATTTATGATTGAAAGCTAGATAATGGTAAAACATTCTCTACATGACTAGAACCGCACTTTTCTTCGTTTGTGGTGTCATTTTCTTGGACATTTTTGAAAACTATAGGAATTCTTAAATTGTCCTTTCTGACCCAGAAAAGTTATTTTGTCTTTTTGAGTGCATTATAAAAAGTGCTTATTATTTTTAAAGAAATCTGTTATTTTCCAGTAAATACAATAAGGCAGAGTTTTCAGTTCTGCAGATGGCTATTGTCTGTTGACCCAATTTAACATATGCTAAAGAAATATAAACATCAGCAGCAATGCTATCGCCGCGAAACACTGGATCAAGTTTGCTCCAAAATGGCGGATGCGTCGGCTCCTCCACTATGGAGGCCTTACTCAGGCCCAGGCCCCAGACCCAAGGTTATTATAGGCGTGTCCTTCCCCTCTCCCCTCTTCTTTCTTCGCAGCAGATGAATAAACAGCTTTACTTTCCCATTTACGAAATGTATTTGAAAAGGTGGCGATTCAAAATATGTTTGAAGAAGATATATATATATATGTATATATATATATATATATATATATATATATATATATATATATATATATATATATATATATATATATATATATATATATATATATATATATATATATATGAATAATGTAACAAAAGTATGAATATCAATTTAAATATGATAGAAAATTGTAATCATAAAAAATAATAATTGAAAAATTTCCATTTATAAAGAATGAAAAGATAAAATAATCATACTTTTCCAACTACCTTATATTTTAAGCAACGTCTACCAAAGACTATGCAACTTCTTAGTCACGGTAGACTAAAAATTTTAATAAAAACAGGATTTAAACTATTTATTAAAAACAAATCAGCTTTATTTAGTTAAATTTCGGGACGATAAGCAAACTTTTTTGAGCGAGTGCTAGCAGCCCGATTAACGGTACATAGAGGTACGAGGTCGACATTCCGTGGCGTCTATCATGCCTTTGCAACATAACACAACTGGTAGACTTTTGTTTTTATATTTTATACATTATAAACAATTATTTAAAAAAAATTTAGGCTTATATATTTAAGTCAAAATTGACTGTTTTTTCGCACCTTGCGTGGGAGGTGGACACGGCACGGCAACGCTTCGGACGCGGTAGATATATATTTTTCGTTATGTTTATACGTAATCAATAATATTACCGAGTTTCAGCCTTATATATATAAGACAATTTCACAAGTTTTTGCAACATATTGCAAAATTTTTTATTAATTATTGCAACGATAACTTTTTGGTAGACTCGCGTTTTCTTCTTTAAGTAAACTAATCTAAGATTTTAAAAAATTCTGGTTTTATATAAATAATGTATTAAAAACTGTCGCTATCTCCCCTACTATTACAATTAAAATAGGGAATAAAACCTAACGGAATTTAAGAGTTATTTATTCAAATATTTAAATTTTTTTAGAATATAAATGATCCGTTTAAGATCCGTCAAAAAAGTAACGGATACAGATCTTTATTTTACCTCAGATATCCGCGGACATCCGGAACATCACTAATTTTGACCATCCCCGAATGAATTCCCACGAGATTTCTCGTGACGTCTGATTTTGCGTACGTATCTCTCGCATAGTTCAGAAACGGTACGTCGTAGAAAGTTGAAATTAGGTCAATGGCGGATACAGACGATCCTGTTGGGAGGGGCAATTGAGTAATGCATTATGGGGGGCGGGTGACTAAAGAAAATAAAATTAAAAAAAAAAAAAAAAACTGAAGCATGTTTTTTTTTTTTTTTTGTATAATGAAAATATGGTTTAAAGAGTTTGAATGAAAGTTATAAGTGTTTCGAGTAATATAAAAATAAAAAATTGAATAAAAAAGAATTTCTACTAATATTCAGGACTTATTACCTAAAATTATTAAACCCTTCAACTTTTGATTCGTTTAAGGACTCTTGAAGTATTTTCAGTAGCAATTTAGGTCCTCAATTGTATTTTTTTCTCTATACAAGAAAGGTTGATGTATCAAGATGGCATCTCTTTTTACCAGTTTCCGTACCGAAAATACTAAATGAAATAGTAAAATAGCATTTGTAAATAAAATTTGAAGATAATGGATTTCTTTGTTGATTGAAATGTTTAATATTCGTGCTTAAGTAGGAGTGTTTGCAGGTTTTCCCCCGAAAATTTTTGTTAGGAACGCATTTTTCGACTATTTGGTGGTTAATAAGAGGAAGAGGAGGCTTAGAAGTCCCTCTCCGGAATTTTTTTGAAGTTTAAGTGTATATTTTTTAAAACACAATTGTTTACTATCTGTGGATTCTCGAAGGGAAAGGATGAGACTCAGGAATTCTCCCCAATCGTTTTTTGATATTAAAGCTTCAAAAACACAATTTTAAATATTTTTAGTGATGCTAAAAACCAGGGGTTCGGGGGCCTTCCCTCGGAAAAAATTTCAGAATTGAAGTCCTAAAAACGCAATTGCAGGCCACCTTTGATGACGTAGCAAAAGACATGAAGTTCAGAACTTTTCTCCAGAAACTTTTCGCTGTAAGAGTTCCCAAACAGCTGTTGTAGACGGTCTTTGAATGATGCTGAAAGATGAAGAAAGGAAGACATGGAGGCTCCTCTCCGGAAATTTTTCGAAATTGAAGTTCTGAAAATGCAGTTGTAAGACTTCTTTTACGTAAGGGGAAGGAACGGGGTTTGGAACTTTACATTGGAAATTGTTCGAAATTGGGAGCCTTCAAATGTGATGGTTGGCAATCTTTGGTAGCGTTAAGAGAAGGGATGGGGTCAGGAGCTATCCCTCAACTTTTGAATATTGGAGCTTCAAACACGTAATGCAAGTGGATCTTCATTGATGATAGGGGAAGGGCTCGCCCTCGGAATATTTTTGGAATTGAAGTTCTAAAAACGTAATTGACGGCTCTCATTAACAACATTTTCGAAAAAGTTTTTGATTCCGGTGATTTTTTCGGAATTAAAGTTTCTAAAATTCAAAATTTTTCGACGATCTTCGATGACATTGGAAAGAGGGGGGGGGGGGGGTTGAGGGACTCTCCCCTGGAAAATTTTTGGAATTAAAGTCGTAAAAATACTATTGTGTGCATTTTTTTTTTTTTTTTTTGTGATCTGTGTGTGTTTGGGGGGTGGGGAGTTTGGCGACCTTTTCCCGAAAATTTATCGAACTTACAAACCTTTTGGGTGGGGCGATCGTTCCAATCGTTGCTTCTGTGGATACGCCACTGAATTGGGTATGTAGAATCCCAGAGGGGTCCAAAAGGGTTTTTTTACATCTTTCTGGGGGAAAATCAGCGTTAATATCAATGCAAACTCAACTGATGTTACAGCTTCGCTAAGTTGGCGATAAATTTCGCGAAAAAAAATTATTTTTCAAATTTGGTTTCAGTGGATAGTAATCACCAAGTGTCACTGCGGGTTAAAAACGTCACTGCAGTGCATTGTGGGAACTGTAGCAGACGAAAATCCTGTACTACAGCGTATAATAACACTTGCTTTTGTGCTGCTTATAAACTCTTCTTTTTATTTAAAAATGAGAGGTTTTTTAACTCAGAAACGTTGTAAAAGAATGATGAACGATAGATTTGATACAAAATGCTCTCTTTATTATCGTACTAGTGACACCCGCACGACTTTGCCCGTAGTAAAAGAATTAAAAGGTCTTTTGTGTCGCCTGTATATTTTCAAATAATGTATGATGAATTTCTTGCCAATTGGCTTGTCCATGTTACGGTTCCACGTTATGATAACTTGGTAATTTACTCGCCCATCTTATGATAATTTTGCTCGGGAAAATGTTCTTAAAATTGGAATAGAAAAATAACAAAATCGAATTTTTTGAAAATCGCTTCGAGGTGCACGCTCCCATGCTACAAATTAATTCTATGCCAAATTTCATGAAAATCGGAGAACGGTCTAGGCGCTATGCTCGTCACAGAGATCCTGACAGACAGATAGAAAGAGATCCAGACTTTCAGCTTTAATATTAGTAAAGATTTTCCTGGGATTAAGCCTCTTCGGTTCCTTATCAGAAACTTGGTGAAAACTCGAATTCTCTTTTTACTTTTCCCTTTTCTCGGTATTTTCCATGCAGTCCTAAGTCTGTATAATCCCTAAGCATGTTCATTATGCACATGAAGTCCAGTAATGTTTACTAATAATAAAGCTGAAAGTCTCTCTTTCTGGATCTCTGTCTGTCAGGATCTCTGTGACGCGCACGTTCTGTCTCGACCGTTCGGTCGATTTTCATGAAATTTCGCACAGAATCAGTTTATAGCATAGGGGTGTGCACCTCGAAGCGATTTTTCGAAAATTGGACTTTGTTCTTTTTCTATTCCAATTTTAAGAAAATTTTAGCGAGCAAACTATCACAACGTGGACGAGTAAATTACCAAATTATCATAACATGGAACCGTAACATGGGCAAGCAAATGAACATAGCAAATTAACAAGAAATTCATCATCCATTATTTGTAAATATACAGGCGAACCAAATGACCTTTTAATTTTATACTACGGGCAAAACCGTGCGGGTACCAATAGTCCTTAAATAAAACGAGTTTTTTTTAACACTGCTGACATTACGTAGTTGGTACGTAGTGAGAGGAGAGATTTGGGGGCCCTTCTTAAGTAATATTCGGGGGGGGGGGGGTTTCAACGAAGCGCCTCCTGAAATTTTTTCAAATTGAACCCTAAAAACGAAAGTTTGGACAATCTTTGGTAATATTGGGGGGGGGGGGGTGGCATCTTAAATTTTTCCGAGTTAAAGTGCAAAAAAAATTTTTTTTGACAGCTATTTTATAACATGCAAACTTTGAAAAAAATTTTATTTTTTTTCTGGGGGGGGGGTCTGACCCTCTGACCCCCTTTTGGCTAGGCCTTGGGGTGAGGAAATTTGAAGCGTCCGCGAACCTGGGGATAAACCACAAATTTTAATAAAAGCATTATTCAACAATGACCGTGATCAACAATGTATTTCTAATTGAAGGCTTACCTTCATTTTACCATGAAATTTGTTAAAATGTCGTAATTCATGTTCTAATTACCTTGGAACATTGGATCAAATTTTATCTGATGTAGAAAATCGGGGTTTTCTATCAGTAGCATAACAAGGGGTTGGCAGGAGTGGCTCTTGCCAGTGGCTCAGCAGCCAGGAGGGTGGCATTTCGACTGATTAAATTTAAAAAAAAAAAAGATTTTTTTTTTTTTTTTGATCATAGGATTTGAAAAATGCTTTATAAAAATCAAAAGAAAACTCGCAAGAAAAAGAGCTAGAGGGGTTATAAAGGGGGGACCCAAAAGAAACCGGACTAATGGTGCGACGCCAATCCTAGATGTAGTAGAGTGTTCTCCAGCTAGATGTCTCAAGTAGAGACCTTCACAAACCAGCTGTGCAAGTGGCGTCAACTTAATTGATACTGTCTGATTGTAGGGTTGGTTTTCTCAGGTGCTGTTTCTTTCCGCCTGCAAACTCATTACATGGCGGATTTAAAAGAACAAACTAAACTTGAAATTTTACTTCTCCTGCTTGAAAAGTTGGCATCGGATTAGCTTACCAAATGTTTCAACAAGCTTTCAAGACCGATGCTATGAGCCGTACATAAGTTTTCGAGTGGTTTAGGCGCATTAAACGCGGTAGTATGAATGTTGAAGATCATGCTCGCTCTCAGCCAGGGGCGTAGCTAAGGGGGGGGTTTTGGGGACAAAACTCCCCCCCGAAAAGTTAGTCTCAAAAAAAAAAAAAGAGAAAAAGAAGAGAGAAGAGAAAGAAAAAAAAAGAAGAAAAGGAAAAAATTCCAAGCGATTATATATATATATATATATATATATATATATATATATATATATATATAAAAGAAGTACCCCCCCCCCCCCCCCGAAAGTCGGGTCTAGCTACGCCACTGCTCTCAGCGCCCTTCAACGTCTCGAAATGATGAAAATGTTGAAAAAATCTGCCAAAAAATCAACGAGAGTGGACGTTTTACGATTGATGAAAATTTAGAAGAAACAAGAGTGAGTTGGAGCTCGCTAGGGCGATTGGAAGGATGGTTCCTTCACAATGATAACGCTCCCGTACACACAACCTTTACTATTAACCGCTAATTGGCCTCTCAGGGGTGACCAGTCGTTCTTCGACCCCCGTATTCGCCAGACCTAGCCCCCTGTGATCTTTTTCTGTTCCCGAGGATGAAAAAAAAATCTGAAAATGAAGCGTTTTGATGATGTAAAAACTATTTCGCAACGGGCACTGGACATGGTCAAAGTTAGAGAGTTCCAGGGGAGCTTCTAACAGTGGAAAAAAAGAATTAACAAGTGTATTGCATCTAAGGGTGAACACTTTAAAGGAGACAAAAGAAATTTTGTGATATATAAATATTTTTAATCTATGTATAAATTCTAATATATAAATATTTTAAAACAAAAATCCGGTTATTTTTGGGCCCCTCCTCGTATATATATATATATATATATATATATATATATATATATATATATATATATATATATATATATATATATATATATATATATATATATATATATATATATAGACACACACAAATAACATCTACTGAGAAGGAAGATTTGGCATCATTGAAAACAATTCTAAAAAAGAAAATAAGAAAAAAATTGCAATGCTGCCTCCTATTTGTCAAATCAATAAACGAGAATGTTAAAAAAAATTTTTTTTTGGAGGTCACAATGACCTCTGGTGACTTTTCATGTGGGCGACCCGGGGGGGGGGGCGCAATTTCTTTAGTTCGGCAGGGCGTAGACCCCCTAGCTACGCTACTGGTTTCTATGGATATTTTATGCTAATTTTTTCACCCTTATGTTTTAGAAACCATTTTCGGATCCTAAAATTAAAATTCGAACGGTTTGGTACTTTTTTGGCATTTGAGAACTCCTCCCCCCCCCTATGTTCTTTCTCCGATGTCCAAGTACCTCCCTGCCAAATTTGGTGGACTTCCAATGCAAACTTTGGATTTGTGTAGAGAATATACATACATACAGGTATAGGACAAAATAATAGGAACACCCAGTTCAAATTGAGTCTTTTTTCGACCACCCAATAAACGACCGCCACATGTTGTAACAGTTTGCCACCAAGTGGTGGTGGTAGGAAAGGTATCATCTAAGCATTTGGCAATGTGAGGACTGCATGGAAAAATTCCTTATTTAGCAAACCGTGAATATGTTCCACCTCTATGATATAAAAAACGGCATGATGATTGAAACTCATCTCACTGGATCGTCAGTGCCCAGAACAGCCTGTGGATGTTTCAAGGATCACTGTATTAAGGGTTATGACAGTCTATACAAATCTGAGGAAGGTGTCTTCTGTGAAGCACAACAGTGGGCAAAAGTGAAAGTTGAAGGATCGTGATAGACGAGTGTTGAAAAGGATTGTCCCTTGAAAATGCTAGACTGCACTGCAGCAGATAACGTCCGAAATGAATACAAACCTTCAGAGCCCTGTATCAATGACAATATTATTCAACGGGAGTGGCATGCTGCCCACATTCATGGCAGAGTAGCTGTTTCAAAACCGTTAGTTTCAACACAAAGTGCTATGAAGAAACTGCAGTGGTACAGAAACCATTTAAACTGGACACAACTCAGTGGGGAACAAGCCATATGGCGAGCACCGGCAGCTTGGTTTCTACCGTGAAGAATGGAGGGTAGTTCTGTGATGGTGTGGGGAGCAATATCTTCTCGTGGATTTGGGCGTCTTGTTGCCCTGAGGTAGAAATCACAGGCGAACATTATCGAATCACACACACATCCTAGCCGATCATCTTCCCTCTACACTTCAGACTCTTTCTCCGGGAGAACCTCTGGTGTTCCAAGATGAGAACTCCCTTATTCACAAGCACTACTGTGTTCAAACATGGTTACATGAGTATGAAGATGAAGTGGAACATCTAACGTGTGTCTCGTCCCCTGATTTGAACATCATTGAGAGTTTGTGTTTTTTTTTTTTTTTTAAAGAGCATTACGTTCGAGCGCGGTTTCTCCTTCCACGCACTCTATTTGAATTCGAGGCGGTCTTGCGCGAGGAATGAGTGCAAATTCTAATGAACTATATTCAAGACCTTTATTTGTCAATCCCAGGTCGAACACAAGCTGTCATTCAGGCAAAGGGTGGCCCAACCTCTTATGAGAGATTATTTCCATTTTTTCACAGGTGTTCCTATTAATTTGTCCTATATCTATATATTTGCGTTATTTGTCTTAAAATCTTCTGTGCGGACGTTTGTCACCATAAGGCTTTTAAACGGCTGGACCGATTTTGATCAAATTTTTCGCGTGTGTGGCAAGCATGGTTTAGAAGCGCGATGGATCTAATCGGAAACGTTTTTGTTAATTAATTTAAACATTGGATGGTTATATCTCCCAGATGATCAATATTTATTTTAACTTATTGTTGAGTGAGAACGGAAATAAATATTTAACCCGTTGCCAAAGGATAATAAGAAAGTCAGCTCTGCTTTTTGTAATGAAATTTCCTACTGTGATAAATCGAGAATAGATAAAACGTAGAGAGAGAGAGAGAGAGAGAGAAGCCTTTCCATTTCTTGAAAGCAACAAATTTTAGGTCCCGTAATATATTTTAAAGTAAAGTACTGGAAGGTTCACGTAAAACGTCTGTTCTGTCGTCGTAGTTGAACCATGTGACCGAATCGGTGCTTTATGTTTTCCTAACCAATTGATCAGAAAGTACCGTACCTAGCAACATTTGTTTCTCGGCTGAAATTCATCGGAGTTTTGGCACCAATGTCAAGAATACTTTTAAAATTATCTAACTAATCAGTACATTATTAAAGGAAAATATGATGGAATTTAAGACGAAACACATTTTATTTTCGTCCAGATAAATTGCAACAGGGTAGTTCTGTACACAAAAGATCACTGCAGTGGAAGATCTTTATCTTTGGTGGAAAGAACAAACTAGGCAATATATGAAGTTTTATTAGTTTTCGTTCAAAAGATCGGATCACTAATCGGTCGGAGTTCGCTCACTGATCGGCTGGATTACAGTAACGTGGTGGCTTGGCGACTTTTGCTATAAACAATAGAGTTGTGTGATCATTTGTTTACATTTTAAAGCTACTGTTAATGTAATTTATTGAATTTTTTGTGTATTTGACGAAATATTTCAAACTGTAAAGAATTGTTTTTAGTTTTAAAAAAGTGTTTAGTCATTTTAGTTGAAGAATGTTTATTTGGCATCAGAAGGGGGGGGGGGGGAGGTGTTGCGTGATTTTCGCTTATTCAGAGAACTGTTTTTACCTTTATCATTTTTTTAAACGATATTCTTTCGATTGTTTTATTCTTTTTCATACGGGGGATGTTGCAGCGGGACTTCCTGTTTGTTCTCGATGGGTAGTTAGTGTTTTACACTTAATATCTTAGACACTTTTTATCCTTTGAGTATGGCTGAATGAACAAACCATCAAGTACGGGAGAAAAAATAATTAATAAAACATCTGCTCAGTGGGCATTAGATAAATCCATTTGTAATAAATATTTATGACACCAAGCAGCTTAAAACATTTTCTTTTCACTTTCAACTTTTTTTTTCAACAAAACGGTTCAAACACTTGACAGTTTATTGAAATATTTAACTTTTCAATTTACAAAGTTTGAACAGAACAACGTCTGTCGGGTCCTCTAGTTTATTTATATAGATGCACTCTGTTTATGAAAAAAAAAAAAAAGAGAAACGGAAAAGTTTGTAGTGGATTTGTTTCAAAACGTTAATTTTATTTTTAAAAACTCTGAAAAAAATTTAGAAAACTTTAAAGGTTACGTAATTGTAATATGACAGCCGCATATATTAATTATTTATATCTCATAAGATAATAAGACAGAAATACAATAAATTGTATTTCTGTAGTTTTGTTTTTTGCAGGTATGTGAATGACATAATGCTGAATGACATATTTTAATATGTATGTTAGTTTGAAAAAAAACCCATCAAATTTAAATATTTCTAAATCTCAGTTTTTACAAGTGTCTTATAAACAACTCTATACTTCAATCATCCGAAGTCTGAGTCATTTAATGTTTCAATGAAAGCCATGGCAATGAAATACGATAAAAACATATGACACACACACACACAAAAAACAAGTATTAAAATGTATCCCAGATTTTTTTAGAAGTTTCTCAGGCTTAACCTTAGCTTAGAGCTCAGAATTTCAAGGTTCATCAATATAGTATACAACTTTAATTATATTTACATTTTACTGGTTTTCAATTAGCTACACAGACAGTTTGACAGGGAATAAAAACACTTACCTAGAAAATGAAATTAAAGTTATCACCAATAACAGGGTGGCCTCAAGTACAGAAAAAATAACTTTCCTAGATCTCTCACTCTCTTCCGGCTATATGTCTATGTTACTTTGATGCACAAAGCCTTTATCGTCACATTCTATTAAACATTATTAACATTCTAAAATAAACAGCTATAACACGAAAAAAGCATGAAGGTTGCAAATTAGTAAGGAGAAAAAAAAAAGATTTTAAATGATTCGTTTAGTTTATTTAATGACACTGAAAAAAAAAGGCATCAACAGAAGGAATGTGTTCCACATTCAAAATTAGTTAACTACAGCTCTACCTACTTAAAAATAAACCTAAATATTTTAAGACCTCATCGATTCCAAAAAATTTAAGAGAGGGTATCATCCAATTGCTTCCCTTAACTATTGGGTCTTTAAATTTCTATTTTGTAAAATTAGGGAGAGGAGAGCTCTCGAATCTCCTTCCCCTTTAAGTCACTCAAAAATAAAATCCAAATTAGCATTTTTAATACTTCTGTTTTCGAAAATTTTCGGGGGAGACCCCTGAACTCCTTGCCCTCACCAAAAATGGTCTACAAGTTTAAGAACAAGCAAACATAGTCTACTAAAGTAGCGTTTTTAATACAACTTGGAAACATTTTTGGGCGAAAAAGTATGAACTCCTTCTCCTAGGTTGACCTAATATGGCTTAAATTTGTAATTCTAAGACTCCTATTTTGGAAATTTGCGCATCATGAGACCCCACCATCCAAAAACCTTTGGCACATTTTGAAGAGAAAGAGAGATTTTTGTCTATTCCTCATCCTTTCTGTCACTAGGTGTCCTCAGATTTTTCGGTGTCTGTTTTTGGGGTCGGACCTTTTCTCGAAATTGAGCAAATAAAAATAAAATTAACTAATTCAGAGGATCCAGAAGTAGCCAAACGTTGGATGAGATGTTGTTGCATGAGAGAAAAATAGTTTAAAAAGTCTTAATACTTTAAAAGGCTCAGAAAATTGAGTTAACCTGAGAGCAATGTCTTAATCATGTCTGACTGATGCTGTTACCTTATGTATTTTTAATTGTAAAAAAAAAAATAGAGCTGAAATCTCTAATCAGTTTTTGTCTAGATTTTTTTTAGAAAAAGAGAACTACATTCATAAGACAGTGCAAACCAATGAAATTTCACTGAAAAATTTTGTTTTTATTTGGGGAAAAAAACTAATTTGAAATGAAAGCCAAGTTGGAGTTACAGTGCTAAAAAAGTATAAAAGTATCCAGAATTTTTTTTTCTTGAGAAACTAAGCACAATAAAAATATTTGTGTGAAACACAAACTTTCCCAATTTAGTGTAATCACCCTTGTATTCTGTTTTAGCGAACAGATAGACTGAAAGTAAACAAATAGGCTGCCACATTAGGGGATTTTCCCTACAATAAAACAAGTTTAAAGCCAAGCAGACCATGAGTATTGGTTGATTTGTTATTGTCCACACCAGGTTGACGCGGCCAAAGGGCATATTTCTTTATTTATATCCAGTCTGTAATTTCTGTAAATGGATTGTAGTTTAATCTGTTCCCAACGTACATAAACCTTGTTTTCGTTTCTGAGAAAAAACATTATAAAATACCTAAATATGATAATATGGAATGTACTGCCCTGGGTAGTTAAATGGTGGTATCTGCAGAAATGAGTTTTTGAGATATTTGAAGAAATGCTTTTTGGATAGGGAAATTGTTGGAATTTGAAGTTTTTCTCAGGGGAAACCAAATAAGCCAACTTGTACAATAAAGCTAATGTATCATTGATGACTTGAATACAAAGAAATGAAAAATGTACAGTTACGGCCCTTTACCTGCCCATGCAGATCATATACTTGTAAGTAATTTTAGCCTTTAAGTGACTTAAAAATATAAAGTTTCAATTTAATGTTTAAAAAAACAATATTATATATATATATATATATATATATATATATATATATATATATATATATATAATATATATACACTAGCTGTACCCGACGCGCGTTGCTACACCAACAAAAAAATACATCATTATACTGATTTTCACGACAATCGGTTGAACGGAGCAGAAGTTGCTACTCTGCAGTGCCACCTGGTGGCGAGTGGCTTCAATGAGCATATTATGCACCTTCTCCGTGGAAAAATACATATATATAGCAATTTTCATAACAATCGGTCCAGGTATCAAGTGAAGCCGTGACTATACTCAAATTTTGTACTCACGTAGTTTACAAGATCAATCAATCGCTAAAAATATCAAATAGAAAAAGTTTTAAATCCCCCCGTTGCATGAAAAGCCATGAAACAATAAAGAAAGAATTTATTTGTTCAAACTCAAGAAAAATGGCAACAGCTAACTTCTTATCAATGAGATCTTTCATGCGAATTAATTTCTGCAGCCGATAATTTTATTTGTATTTATCCAATGGATTGTGACTTAAATTGGAATAAAAAAGGAACTATCGATCGGATTTTTTTCGAACTGGTCTATAAACATTCCCAGTACCAAAAATAACAAACGGTAAAAGTTTCAGTCAAATCTGCCGGGTAGTTTTTGAGTTCATGGATGACATACAGACAAACATTCATTTATATATATATAGATATATATGTAAAAAGTCAATCTTTTGAGCTTTACTATAGATGAAAGCACATGCATAAGTGCAACTTTATTCATTGTGGTATGACGTCATGTCATCATTACTTGTTCATTTTTCAGAAATCAAGGAAAAAACACCAAGATGCAATGAAATATCAAGAGTTATTTCAGATGTTTGAAGAAAAGAAAAACATTACAGCTCATAACAAAATGAAAAATATCTATTTTTATTTACATTTTTACAAACACATTGCAATACATATTGCACATATAATAGTGAAATGAAAGTTTAATTTGATGCGAAAATTGAACCAAAACTTATTCATTTTTGAATAAGTAACAAAAAAATTAAAGTATGTCTTTTTTTCTCAATGAACATTATTAACTCATACAAAAGTATACATACTTTTTTTCATACATACTTAGAAAAATATTAGCCTATAATAATTCCATAAATCCATATTTTTCATGCTGCAGCATCAAAGAAAGTATCAATGGTATCAGAAATGTCTTGAGGCTTGTGCTTGATATATTTCTCAATATTTTTTGTAAATCCAGCTTCAATATACCTGTTAATAGAAAGAATAATAATTTTAGGTATAACACAATAAATATCAATAACTCAACCTCATTACTTTCAAATATTTCAAAGAAAACCACTTTATTTCAGAAAGAGTCAAGTGTGTTGCTTAACTACTTTAACATATGTTAATTTGCCAGGTCAATGCAGGTTTCTTTTGTACCTGAATTTTATTGTGCTGAAACTTGCTCGACACCAAATTTTGCTTAAATTGAATAAAATAAGGCTAACGAAAAAAAATAGCTTGCTCCTCTAAGAAGTTTTATAAAAAAAAGTTTCTTTTTCTAGAAAAAAAGAAAAGTTCTTAGTTGAATATACACCACTTTTAGCATTATATTAAGCATATTCCAAAGGGATAAGGACTGTTTACAAGAATGGGGTAGGAAACATTGCAAAATTTACTTTTATTACTTTAAAGTAATAAAAGTGAGACTAACTATTAAATCAAAGATAAGATATTTAAAAAGCAAAAGTCTATCAGTGAATTTTGAACACATTTCAGATACCTCATTTTTCGTTAAATATGAATAGAAAGTTAATAATATAATTTCTAAAATTTCAAACAACCTATCTGCAATACAAAAAAAAGTGCTGCATATCAAAATTTGTTTAAATGTATAAACATGTTTCCAAAGATATTTTATAAATAACCATTAAACAAAAAATTTCTGACTTTATACAACTTTAAAACAGGATAATTAATAACTATTATACATATTGACAACTTGAAAAATCACTTAGTAGTTTTGCACAGGCATACTTTAACTTTAAAATTCCCAAAACATTTTCTTAAAAAAAAAAAAAAAAAACTTGGGTGCTAATGACCATGAATACAAGCATTAATGACCCAAATGCGTTAATCATTAACTCTTAATAATTTTCTAAATATTTAATAACTCATTCATTGAATGAAAATAGTCATTGACTAGTACTAAATCTCTACAACTAATTAGAAGAAAATGCACTGCTTTTTCACTTACATTAAGTAATATTTTTCATTTTCCCCTCAGTTTTTTCAAAAAAAAAAAAAAAAAAAAAAAAAAAAAAAACTATAACTGAATAAAGTAATAAAATTTTGTTGAATTATGATGAAAGATTCATTTCTAAAAATGTATCAAGTGAAGGCATATAAAACAATACTAAGATATATTTGTACTTGCATACAAAGCAAAATATACTTACTTCTCATAGAACATGGTATACTTTGGCAAAATAAATTCCTTGTTATCACGTTTTAAACTTTCCCTCAGTTCAATATCAGGGACGGCATATGCTTTCTGAGTTTTGGTAATCTCTTCAATTTCTTTGTTGAATCCAGTGAATTTGTCCTTGATATTTTGCTTATCTTTATCTCTTAGCTAAAGAAGGGGGGGGGGGGGGGAGAGTATGGAGAATTAACAAAAGAATCAATTGCAAGCAAATTATACACTGATCTAAGTAAAAAGGAAAACAAAAAATGAAAAACATTTTATGCAATTTATTTTGGGAAAAATATGCAAACTCACAATTTGAGAAAGAGTAACAAAAAACAGCCCCCCCCCCCCACCTTTTATTTCCCATTTCGATAAAGATGAACACAGTTACCACACTCCTTGAATTAAATGTAAGTGAAAAACTTTTAGTGCTTCAATACTTTTGTATCGGTTTAAGGAAACTCTGAACATTTTTTTCAATCTTATTTTATTACCTTTTCCCTTGCATTTTTATAAGATGACTAGTGAGTTATCTTGCAGTTAAATAGCTACAAAATCCGTAATATAATTTATCATAATTTTAGTACTAGTCTTCTTAATGATTAAACAGGTAGCTATTTTATATTTATCCATTCTGCACTTTGTTTGGAAAACTTTAGCAGGGGTGCCTAACCCCCTAAATGTCACAAAGACCCCCCAAAAGAGATAAATACCCCCTCCCCAAATTTCAATGGCGCAGTCTGAGGCATGAAATCCCCTGCTTTTGGCCATCTCTCACTAATTCCCCCCCCCCCCCAAATACTAGAAAACCCTCAGGAAAGATATTCTCAACAGAAAAGAGGAAAACACCCAACTAAAAATTTCAATGATGCAGTTTGCGCCATCTTAAAAATATGAGATTTTGTTTAGAATTTTTTTTTTTTTGCAAAATTATTTGATTTTTCACAAAATACGGACCTTGTGAACAATTTATTGCATCAAACAGTCGAAATAATGTTCTTTATTAAAGCTAATTTTTTAATATCATAACTTCAAATCTCACCTTCATGCTAACAGGCACTTGAGCTGTATTTAATGAAGCTCTCTGTTGTGAAATGGGTTTGTCTACTTCCATAACATAATGTAACACACGACTCCAACTGTAAACATTATAATTTTAAACAATTAGAGAAACATAGCAATCAGGCTAAGAAATAATTAAAATATACTTAGAAATTACTTTACATATTTTGGTTAACATTGAAGCTGACTAAACCCGTAAAATTAAAAAAAAACTGAAATTTTCAGAACTTGTTTTGAATTTTTGTAAAACAGCAAAGAATTTTATTAAATCAATAATGAATACAATTTAGTCATTAAAATCTTGATCTTAAGTGCTTTGTAAGACATTCTGTCACAACAAACATGTTTCACACCAATTATGAATTTTAAATTGAACATTTTCATGTAGATTAAATACAATATTTCTGCAAGATTAAGATTTTTTTTTCGATGTAATATAAATAAATAAAATACTTAGTTGTAAAAGATTTATTTGATTATGTTACAAAAGGAGGTAAATTATTTTCCAAAAGTGTTGGCAACCTTAACCGAACCATTGCTTCAATCACTCGTCTGGTCAGTGCTAATTCTGTATTAGCTACTAGTTTGTTTTGCACTCTTGGCTTCCTTAAGAGGTTTTCCACCTCCAGCTCAGTCACTCCTATGCCGGGCTGATGAGTGCTAATAAGCACGAAACTGCAAATCCTCGGCTGGAATTGACTGAGCTGGCGGTGTATTTCATGTAACCTTAATTTGCATTAGTTTTTTCTCATTCGTTCTTTCCTTCTTGCAACAAGATCGCATCAGCAGAATATGCAAATTGCCAGTAGCATTTAAGCTTCCGGCACTTTGCCTCCTTCTCTTCCCTTTCAATTTCAACCCAAGTTAGACTTAGTTGTTGTTTTTTTCGGCAACTCAGTTGAGTCTGTCCGTTTTTGCAGATAGCTTCAGCTTATTGCTCTTGACATGAATATCATAGCTCAATATGTTTAACGTTTCATACTTTGACTTATAATGTTTGCTTCAGAAGTCACTTAAAGTATTATGAGCTACTTAATATTGTAAAAAGCGATTCCCAATATTTCGTTTAACATGTCATTGCATATATCATAGCCATAATAAACAAGTTACTTTTAACTGGCTCTTTTTGATGTTGCATAAGATAAATATGTTTCTTCAAGAACTATCACACGTCCTGGTTGAGCTTCCACTAAAAGTTAATAAGCTGAGCACTTTTAAAAGCTCAAAGTCTAACAGATGAAAATGAATGGGCAATTTTATGTGTGTTACAAAGCAAAACGAGCAATTAGATTTTACAAAAAAAGTCTCACCTTTGTGAGTAAACTCTTTTCTGCTCTCTGATCTGGTCCATGTAATTATTTTCTGCACCAGGATTATGCAGTTGCACAATTTCTAATAAACCAGTTCTGAAAGCAACAAAACACATATCAAACAGTTTCTTCCCACAAGGCATTGTAAAATTCAGATTAAAAAAACCCCATAAAATAGTAAAATGTAATACACATATAAGTAGCTTTAAACTAAAACCTCAACTCAAATAATAAATTAAAAATTAAGTTAAAATTAACCCAAACTTAAACAATATTAAAGAAAAATCACATAAAAATTTTCACCGGAGGGGGGGGGGGGGGAGATCTCGCTAAACATACACATAGTAATTTTATAACACCTGTATAAAAATAAATTACTATGGAGTGCCTTTTAAATTCTTTAGTTTTATAATGATTATTCTTTGCTCTTGTGCAAAGTTATTTATGCACTACTAAATACATAAAAGTAAATCTAGATAACAATTTAAATGTAGAGCAGTAAATTGTGCTCCATTCTTGCTATTGAAACCCAATACTTTTGATTGAAAGACTAAGTTTAAGTACGTAAGTGGCAGTACTACTTTTATCAAAATATTATCACACTTTTTTTTTACATCAATCTTTAATTCTTCTGGTTAAATATTAGGTATTTTGCACATTTTTCATAGTTTTTTAAAGTTTTCATTTTGACTGGCTAAATTATTTAGCTTAATATATCTTAGATAAAATATTATCAAGAAATTTTACAAATTTCTGAGCCAAACTTTATTTTCTCAATTTACTAGTAGGAAAATGCTCTCAAGACTCACTTTAAGTTAGCATTTCTATCATGAGGTAGCTTGAAAAAGTTAAAAAGTTTTAAAAATGTTTTTTAGAAAAAATTTAATTTTTGTCTTATAATGCAATAAAAGACATAAGTTCACCCATCAACTTTGCTTATTTTTTTATCCATTAATTCTAATCTCTATTACAGTACTTTGTATTTACTACGTTGTTAAAACTGATTTGCTGTGAGAGTATTTATGATATGAGTACTAATCTGAAACAAAGTTTAGCATAAAAAATGATGCAAATCAAATGAGCATGCTCCTCAATTAAATAACAGTTTAGACAGACACACATAGATGAAAGTAGATTTTAATCACCTAGAAGACTAAATGTGGTACAGCACTATGAATATTATCAGAGTGCCAGAAAAAGTCTTTTTGAGTTATCTGAGAGCGATTTTGATTTTAATGAACGCTAGACAAGAAGAATAAGATTAATTCTCATTAACTTCACACAAAACAAGAGATTTGAAGTAAAAAATCTGTTTTATGTGGTAATAATGCTGCCGTGGGAGGTAAAGAGCAGTAACTGCAAATTTTTCATTTTTTGTCAATGTTTTTGTATTTAAAGTTACTTTGCTAGAACCTTAGCTTTACTGTACAAGCTTGTTTATTTGGTTTTCACTGAAAAAACGAAAGCGTGAAAAAAAAAGTCTCATTATAACATTTCTCTATTGTTAGTATTGAATCCGAAACAGGTTTCTTCAAATATCTCTGAAAATTCATTTCTGCAGATACTGTTGTTTGTCTACTCACGGCTGAATAAGACTGAAAAGTACAGTACACTCTCGATTATCCTCGGAATAGGTTGACATGGTAACCGCGGATAATCCGAATAATAGATAAGACGCGATACTAGTGTATATAATAGCTAAAAAATATGAATAGCACTAACACAAACATTTGAATTTTTGCTAAAAATGATTACATTGAAATGCAAAAAGTATATGTAAAAGCTAAAATAGAACACACACATAACACAATCATTAATTTAAGAAACATTTAATGACTATAATATTATATCATATCTTTAATTTTTAAAAAAACAGTAGGTTAGTTGTAAGTCATAAGGGACCATGAATTACGTAAGGAAGATTTCGGTAATTTTTGACCCCCTCCCCTCATGTAAGGGTAAGTAAGATTTTTCAACCCCCCCCTATCATGACCTCCCCCTATCTGACGTAAGATTCCATTTTGTTTTTCAAAATAGTAAAATAACGAATCTTACATCACTGGAGTTTTTATTAAATTCGCCATTATTAAATTTTTTTAAAAACATTTTTGTGCAAAGATATATTTACTAAAAGGAATCTAGACAGAATGTTTTTCCGACAAATATTTTTTTGTAAATGATGCGATACTAATTAAAAATAAGACATGCCATACACAGTGCGATACTTTTATTATATTTTACACTCTTCCTTCTTAGGAAAACAAAAAACAGCTCATCCTAATACATTTTTTGCCTTCCAGAAGCAAATGAATATGATTCCTGCGAAATCACTTGACCATGCGATTTCTAATATAAGACATCAACTTGAAAAATATTATGTAAGAATGGGTTTAACCCTCCCCCCCCTCCCAAGTAAGGATATGTAGAGATTTTTCCAACTCCCCTTCCCCTCGTACGTAATTAATGAATGGCCCCTAACCGTTTAAAAAAAAAGTGAAAATACTTGCGGATAATCCGACCGCCAATGGTAGAGAGTTTACTGTAGAATAAAATTCCTATTTAATGCACTGTATGGAACTAATATACAGAGTTTACTAAATTAACAGCCACCTAGGGTCTATTAGTAAGACATACATAAGTGCAACATAAATACATAACATGTACATTTTAAACTAACTGCATACAAACACTTTTTTTTTTTTTCAGGACAAACATGGCAGATAGACTAATGATTGTTCATCTAAAAGCATATAACAGAGAAACGTGAGCTATGGGATGCAAATATTTAGGATTTAGAATGTATTTGTAAAAAGAAAAAAGGTCTTTCCTATAATTTTCAAAAACTAATAATTTTTCTATATAATAAACAATATTTGCAATTCTATTTTAGTTACAGATGTATATTAGTTCAATATGATTGTCCACTAAAATATGTGATTCTACTTTTCCATTATCACTACATAACTTTTTTTACAAACCTCTGAAGGGCTCTAACTATGTAGTGGAGATTATTCATTCGAAATATGGCTCGAAGATAAACATCACTGTAGTATTCACTTTTATTTTGCAAAGTTAACCCTAAAGCTGATAACACTCGAGCTGCAAGAAAATAAAGTATTTAGTCAAGAGAATAAGGTTAAAATAAGAGATAATGATAATAATGAAAAGAGCAATTGTATAAATAAATATGTCTTAATTGAAATATCATGAAATGTAAAATAAGAAATAACATAAAAAAATCACAAATTGCAGATTACTGCAGACACGTATTTTGGCGTCACAAAGAACGCCTTTTTCAATGCAAAAGACATGAGCTTATGGATGAAAAGACAGTCAACAAAAGTGACTTTTGTCGGCTGTCTTTTCATCTTTCAGCTATTTTTTGAAGCTTTTTTTTTGAATTGAAAAAGTTCTTGTAATGCTGAAACATGTGTCTGCAGGAATCTGCAATTGGTGCTTTTTGAAGTTTTTTTTTTACTTTTTACGCACAAAAGTATTTATTTAACTTATTATTAAATGGTTTGATTTTCACTACAACAAAACACCCACACATCCAGTAATTTTTTTTCATCACGTGCTATGAGATGAAAAGAGAAGAAAGACATCTAAAATTATATAGAATCAAGAAAATATATAAATAAGGTCTCTACTTTTAGAACCTTCAGATACAATCAAAACACATCTGAAACCGATAGGATTGTTTACAAATGTGATAGAATGGTCCCCCCCCCCTCCATTCTGCCGACATGAAATTTCCTTCCCCTTTGTTTTTCAGTTTCAATCTTCCCTTTTGGTATACTTAAGGGGAGAAGGAAATTTCAAATGTCGGTAAAACTGAGGGTAAATCTTTACAACTCAATTACTTCTAAGTTTCATAAACAATTAAAAAT
This sequence comes from Uloborus diversus, assembly GCF_026930045.1. NCBI lineage: Eukaryota > Metazoa > Arthropoda > Arachnida > Araneae > Uloboridae > Uloborus > Uloborus diversus. The sequence goes on along the minus strand of NC_072731.1, from coordinate 26,663,911 downwards.
ATATATATTAGACACTCCCTTTTGGGTTAAAAAAAGAGTGGTCAATACCTGCCCCAAAGACCATGCTTTGGGACAAAGTACAATCAAACCTCGTTAGGTGAAATTCATGGAACAATCATAATTATTTCATGTTAACCAGATTTCATCTATCTGATAAAAATTAACTCACGGGACCAAATAAGTATTTCATGTATAGCAAAATTTTGCATTTGGCAATTTCACATTTATGAGGTTAGAGTGTAGTTTGCTTCACAAAAATGCTTTATCACTGTTTTCTCTAATTGGAAACAATCATGCAGGTGAACAATGCTCAGTCCTGGAACTAGGAAGGAACAAGCCAGGGACATGCCTTCAGGAGGCAGTAAATTCACCTTATTTTCTTTTTATGTCTTTGTAATTGAAACACTTTATTACATAAATATTAATTCAGAATCACAGGCATATTTTCATATTAGAACTAATTGAAATGTGCAAAAAGTTCATTTTAAATATAATGTTATTGCAGCATTCATAGAACTTAAAAACAAGTTTAGAATATTGCTTCAAATTTTCAGTTTTTGCAAAATCAATGAAAGCTACGTACTTATGTACTGTGCAAAGGCCAATTTTCCTTTGTCCTTTGTGGTAGCAAACGATGTATCTTGTAGCCTTAAAACTGTTCCCAAAATATCTTGGTAATCCAACAATTGTTCCAACAGCATAATAGCCTATAAATGCAACAAATCTTTTAAAAGCAGAAAAAAAGCACATTTTAATGCAATCATAGGCACAACAGACAGATCTTTGTTTGAAAATAGTACAGTCCCTTGGTATAAAGCACTTGTGATGAGCAGACAAAAAAGTGTGATATGTCTGAAACCACGATACAGCAGAGATTGTTAAAAATGACCATTTATGTAACATTCAAGTGATTAATGAGTGCATCTTCAATAAACTTAGTTTATTGTTATAATTAGTCCGTTTTTTATAAATAAAAATTACTTTATGTGGGGTTTTTTTAATGCAAAAAAGAAAAAAAAAAGGGGGAACAGAAAAACATTGTTTTTTTTTTTGATGAAATAAGGACAGTTATAACTCAAACTGCAGGGAATTCAGATGAAATGGACACTCCTGCTTCATGAGTTATGAAAAAAGGAAACAAAAGATATTTTCCTTCAAAAAAAAAAAAAAAGTTTTTAGCAGTTAAGTGGTCTCAAATATGAAACAGTTTTAGTGGCGTTAATTTTTTGGGAGACAGAGGAAAAGCATAATATACCCGAAAGAGTGATATAACAAAGGTGCAGTATTTTGTGAGTTATGTCTAGGTTTTTGATGCATAGAATTCTACTCTACAGCCTCATAAGGTGCAGTGAGTAGATATATATCATCTGAAAGAAACTCAATATAGCAAATATATCATACAAAAGACAAAATTAATGGTGTGAATTAATCATCTAGACCAGGGTAAACATTTTACACTTTGAAGAGCCCTTTGAGGATGCTGCTATTTTGAAGGAATTTCTTGATCAAACAACTGAAAATTAGGATATCAAAGCTTTATCTGATTCAATTTACAAAATTACTGTGGCATATTTATTTTAGAGCAATACAAACATTTTAACAAGAAAATGAATGATGACGAAGTTACTGTTTAACTCCCTAGGTTATCCTAACAGATATTCTACGACTAGTAGCTGAAAGTAAGAATAAATTACTGTAAATTAAGGGAAATAGTTTTTATGTCTGAAATAGTTTTATTTTATCCATAAAATCTTCATTTATATTTAACTTTACAAGAAAACCACGTTTTCATGGTTCTGCCTTAGCCCTGGTTTAAGGGCGGTAACTGCTCTAAACAGGTTTACTAATACCATCTTTTACAAAAATTGAAATTTTGCTAGAATGCTGGTGCTTTGATTTGGCAAATAGTTATAAACTGAGGTACTCCTGTTAAAGTCCCATCAAACCCTAGGGTTTTGTTGAACCTGGGTTGAAGACCTCTGTTCTACACTTGAGGCAAACATAACCTGGCAGCGGCATAATGCTCTCAGTAGGATCTGCTTAGCCTTTGCAATGCTGCAGGTTAGGTTTGCACCTACTATAGATCATACAAAACTTGCAGAAGTTCCTCTTAAGCCTTTACATTTTTTTATGTGAACTCTCTTCAAAATGTTTTCTTTGAGCATATACATTACAATAATGCAACTTCTTTTGAAACAAATCTCTCTTATGTTTTAGACATCAGGGGTCGATCCAGCGCCAAATTGGGGTCGCTTTGCAGCCCCTTCACAAAATTCTGCATGGCAAAAGCGGCCCCATTCGCAAAATTCCGCGTCGCAAAAGCGGCCCCATTCACAAAATTCCGCGTCGTAAAAGCGGCCCCATTCACAAAATTCCGCGTCGTAAAAGCAGCCCCTTCACAAAAATTTATAAAAAGGCAGCCTTTACACAATATTTTTTAACTGCAAATGTGTACACATCTACGCAGAGCCTACCCCTCTTCCACCTTCCCCCATCTTATCTGTTTGCCTGCTGCGTGAGGTGTTTTTGCTTGAGAGCGTCAAGATGGGAACAGAAGAGGGACGCTTGTGATTGGTGGCTAGCCAAAATCCAAGGAAAATAATGAGCATGTGATAAAGAATTGATTTGATGATTTTCTGTTGTTCCACGAGTGCAAAATGAAAACTGACTTATTTCACGCCACGGCAAATTTATCGCCTATATTCTGTTGTTCAATGACCAAATAAACACTTCTGAATTAAATATTCCTTTGAATCATTGTAACTTTCAATTGTGTCTTAGTTGCATGCATCCTTCATTTATTTATCCATATTATTTTGTCAAATTATGCACTTCTAATTCTCAAAATTAACTTGGGGGGGGGGGGGGGGGGTATCTTACGGAATGGACGAGCAAAATTTCTGAAAATTATTCCCGAACGAATGTTAAAAAGAACACTCGAAAATCTTATATTTTCCTTTTTTTAATCAATTGCATAGAAATTTGCATTGAATACTGGCGCATGCTGATGCAAATCGTATTGTATGGCAATTAATTAAATCCTGTTAGAGTATGAGTGACTACGCGGGAAACGCCGAACAACCGATTGGCGAAATTCCCTGTAGTCTGTAGTTGATACTGTCCGTTCTCGAAAGCTCACTTGACACGATTGCATTTAATGAAAAAAAAAAAGTTTGATTAGGCCAGGGGTACCAACTTTTTCTCATATTCTTTAGTTTAAAGCAGCGTTTCTCGATCTTTTTTTGACACTCGGACCGGTAAAACTTCGTCAAAAAATTTCACGGACCGGTAGAAATTTTTACTTTTTCTTTCACTAAAATAAACTAATCTGTTTTGTCTTTTTTTTTTTAACGAATGCCAGAAAGAAAAACCTTCTACTTAAAATAAACTTACAAAAGTTAATTGTACGATTGTTTTTAATAACTTTGAATATAAAAATAAGCGCAGCTAATTTGTGTACATTTTCATAAGCGAATAAATCTTGGAGAGAAACCACAAAACGTATGCAAAGTAATGGATATATTAATGCATAAAATATCGTATAAAATTAGGAATATAAATAAAATAAGGAAATTTTATTCTATTGGAAACGGATATAATTCTTCGAGGACCGGTCAAATTTTCTCGCGGACCGGTGCCTGCGGAGAATTGCTGGTTTAAAATGCATTATTCATTTTTTCTTTTCTGCTATTTTTCTTGTAGACTACGCGTAGAAGCGAAAGGTAACTTCTAAAGTCACGCTAGTTTGAGCGTACAGCATACAGTAAACCAAAAGAATAATGGTATCATTATTATTTATTTATTTTATTTTTTTTTTGCAGTTTAATTCTTAGATTCCTTCTTTTATTGATAAAATACAATGCCAGCTGAAAAATATCGTCAGTCATTCTGTTTAATCTTGCTGTCTTCTTAAAATAAATATGAAACTTCGAGATGAGCAATTTCGCAATTTTTTAACGTAAGTCCACTAATGGTGAGCAACGGGAACGGTGCGCAAAAGAAGTTTTATTGAGTGGGATTTTATAAAAAGTTGCGGGAATCGCGTAATCTGCAGACGATAAATTTAAAAAAAACTGCTGACAATAAACTAAAAAAATGTGGTAACTGTATATTATTCCAGTTCGTTTTCTTTCTCGGCATTAATTTTTCTTTTGTAACAGATTGTTTGCGATCCAGGAGTGCAGACGATATTTTTCGTAATTAGCTTGTTCGCGCCTTCGCGTGTTTAAGTGGACATTTTTTAGGTGCATCAAAGAATAAGTTGTTATTCTATTTGATTATAATTTGTGTTTTGCAAAATATTTCGTTACGTTTTTAGCGGATAATGGAGCGCTGGAGATAGCAGCCGCAATAATCTCAGTTTGGAGAGATCTGTCAAAATATTTGATATTTTTATTTGTTTTCTTGACTTTCTGGTACTGGGGAAATGATATTAATAATACTTACCTATTTTTATGTGAGGTGACTCTCCATGTCTTGACGCTGCACTAATTAAATACAGTCCCAAAACTTTTGTTCTTTCCTGCATGCGTAGTAAGAAAAATGTAAACAAACCTCACGGTGCTTGATTGACGGTTCAGTTAAAAATCACAGTGAAAAAAAATCTTGTCCGTCAATGTACCGGTTTCAACGAAATTAAGTGTTGCCAAAAATATTTGAGTTTTCTTAGGGAATTTCATCGAACTTGCAAGCAAGAATATGTAAATTGTGTGGAACGTCATTGAAGCAGTATTTAAGCAGTGGACATCCATCCATCGATCTCTCTCTCCCCTGCTACCATTACCAGGATGTCTCCTCCTGCATAAGCTGCTGTAGTGGGCTACCAGCCCTTGGATCTATCGTCCTGTTAATGATGGAATCGCATTCCACTTGATCTACATACCAAATGAATTGGGCCGGCCGGCCTTACGTGGATGTTTCAAGACTTCGTTCGGAATCACCTGGCGGAAGACGATTCGAGATCGCTGGACTGTTTTTCCATTATCAAGATGAACTTTTTTAGGAGCACCTGTGGTATAACTATTATATTTATTGTTCATGTTCGCTGCAATGTTTTTATTATTGCTGGATAGGATTCTACAAGAATAATATATTTTTAAGAAGCCTTTTTTCTTTGTTAACATGTTGTATTTTAGTACTAATAAATGTTAATGATTTACTTAAATATGCTTTCTAATTTGACTCAACCAAGACACATTTGTGAGGTACACCAAAAACTTTAATTAGTTTTTCCTCCTGACAAGATCTCTTGTTCGTTGAAAATTATTCTCCAAGATTTTAAAATATGAAACGAGAACGTCCTGCAACAGGAGGTACCTCCCGAAATTCTGCGTATTATGTTAAAAAATTTCGCTCTTCGAACGTTGGGTCCCAAAATATTGGGAATTTCTTCAGGTCGGCAATTAACAACACCGATAAAATCGCTACCACCACTTTATCAGGCAGTAACAGTAACGCAAATGTTCCCGTTTCGGAGAACTCGGAAAATGCAGTAAACGATAGTGAAGCAAATGTTCCCGTTTCAGAGCACTCGAAAAATGCGGTAAAAGATAGTACATCAAATGACAGTGAGGCAGTTCGCGAAAGTATAACGATTTTTGAGGCAGAAAATACTGGAAGTGAATCTGGAGCAACTTCAACTGATGATGATATTGAGCCATCAAATAATGATTCAAGCATTCTATTTGAGAGTACAAATGGAAATAAGAAGCATGCAATAAATGAAAAGTACATTGCAAATTATGAAAAGGTGTATAGCTGGATTAACTATAGTTATTCAGCTAAGGGTTTTTTGTGAAAAATATGTTCATCTTTCATGAATGTTAGTGATTCGAACAAACCTTGAGTAAATATTGGAGTTGATATCAAGAAAAGCGGTCACCCTATAGAGTTTTAAAAAAACATGAGTGCAGCAAAACTCACAGAGAGGCTGTCAATATACAAAAATCTAGTGCAAAAGAAGGAATTCTCAAAAAAATCTGAAAGTGAAGAGATTGAAAATGAAGCAAAAAAAAAAAAAAAAAAAAAAAAAAAAAAAAAACAGATAATTGATTGGTAAGTTTATTTAAATTTTGTACTTTATAATCAAGAAGCAATGGGCCATTTCTGAGAATTTTGAATCTCTAGTTAGATTTTTGTGGGAAAATTTAGATGACAATGAAATAAAAAAAAACATTGGCTAATTTGTGGTAAGAATGCCACGTACTTATCCCACATTTCAGTTCAAAACATTTATCTTTGAAAATACCGAAATTCCATTGTTTTCAGGAAAATCCTAAATTTTACTTTGATTACCCAATATATATTTAGTATTAATTTGTATCGAGTTTCAGAATCAAATTCTAAAATAACTTTACTTAAAATAAAATTCTTTCATATGCTGTTTTTATATTTTTATTTCTTTTGAAGATCTTGATTTCCTTACATCCGCCATGCTAAACGAATTTTTCGCATTTTTGATGTTTACTGTACCTTGTTAAGAGGCAAACAAATGAAATTTCTTTGTATATTTATTAACATAATTAAATTGCAAAGTTTTAAACGAAATACCTACTCTGTAAGAACGTCAAATGTCAGAAAATTAAACGCTGAATGCTGGTGCAGTATTATTTTGGGTTTTAATTACTTTTAAGTTTTTCAAACACATACATTGCATTTTTAACGAGTATTTCACTTCTGTGTTAAGAAATATGTGATATCTTTGAGTCTGTTCATATTGTATTTATTAGGAGTTATCATTACGTTCAGCAGCATGTGCAATTTTCATTGCTCTGAAAGTATTTGAGAGGAGCAAACAGGAAATCTGTTGTGAGACTTTCACCTTAAGAAAGTGTGCTTTGCATATGTATATTTGTAAAAAACAATAAATGTAATGTATGTGTCAAATTACGAATAAAATGTTAAGGGTCTTACTTCCCCCCTCCCTCCAGCGCATTTTCTCTTGACAGCTTTCAGGTATTCTTCAAGAACTTACAATCACCCCTGAAACCTGTCTAGGGCTTTTCTATAACGATCGACAGCTAAAAATGCTTTTATATAATCTTTTCCAAGAAAAAAAATCACGAGAAGGTCTTTTTTACAAAAATAAAGAAAATTCACAAAAATATTTTGCTTTTTCACAAAAATAAAGAAAATTCACAAAATTATTTTGCTTTTTCACAAAATGGGGACCCAAAAAATAAAACCTGGATCGACCCCTGGACATACATAAAAGACAACATATTGCAACAAAATTATTTCAGTTTATTTGTTTTACATCTATAATTTTAATGCAGACTTGATTTTATGTTTTGAATTTTTTGACATAATCTCTTTCAATGAACTGTATGTCAAAATTTGTATTCAGTTTGCGAAAATAAAAAATATGAGCACTAGACTCCAACACATTAAAATATGAGGAATGGACATCAAAATTAATGTAGTATTTTCTTGTGGCAACAATAAGGATCACAAATTACCAGTGACTTATACTAAAATGCTAACTGAAAACTTGTGTACAACACCATCTTAAAATACTTAAGGATTTCTTTTGTGAATCTTTTTTTTCTTTCAAATTTATTACTCTCTTTTATTTGATTCACTAAAATATTAAACTAACGGTAAGAATAAAGATCAAGAAATACTTTGTGAGAGCAGCACTTTGTTAAAAAAAGAGAAAAATATATAAATAAAAATAAAACTTTCCCAGGCATGCAGTAAAATGTAATTCATCTAATATATTAAAAAAAAACAATTTTATGACGCATGACTGCTATGAAGTTACACAGCATAAGCAAAATCATTTTTGCTACTATTTGTTTATTATCCATTAGAAATCTGCATGCACTAATAAGTTGCTATTATGATGGTTCTATTAAATAAGTAAATTAGACACTATTTACCCTTTACTGTATTACTAAGGCATTACTGATTATTTTAAGAACAAGCTATATAAAATTGAATAAAGACAGGCTATGCATAAAAAGTTTTACAATTATTTTTAGCATCAGATCTATCTCAGCAATATTAAATATATTTCAACTCTTTGCAAGAAAGATAAATTGGTTGCTTTCCTTGTTTGTAGACTTCATACAATTCAAATTTAATAAAATTTCAAAAGGTCTGCTTCATATAATATGACAATTAACAAAAACATTAAAACAGGGTTGGGTTTTGCACTGTCCAAAACTGGTTTAGGACAGGACAGGTGGTTTTTACTGTCGAAAACTGTACAGAAGTGTACAAAAGTGTCTTAACCTGTATGTATGTTAAAGTGTATACTAAAGCTAAAGGGGTGCAATCTGATCAATTTGTACTTACTGCAATATTCCTAATGCATAAATATTAATATTAATGAGGTTTAATTAATCAGTGTATTTGATAATATTTTTCTCCAAAATGTTCATTTAAAAAATATTTTACTTAAAAAAAAAATTATAAGTAACTCTATTTATTACCTAAAACCTTCCTTATATAACAGTTAGTAGAATTATGAAATTAAATTCAGAACACTACCAGAACAACTAATTTCAACTCCATTTATAATTCAAAGGAATGTTATCAAATATGCAATATTTAGGTGTAAAAAAAAAGTTTAATTTTTTGAATGGTTTTTGCAAATAAGTTTAACATGCTGTTTCAACAAAAATTATTTTTTAAATCAAATCTCAGAACAATAAATTGATAGTTAAATATATGCACTTTTAAAAAACTTGTGCTACTTCATTTTTTAGTTCATCTTTTTAATATAATACATTCTGTAACTATAAAAATTTAAGTCAATTATTGCACTATATTTTGAACACTTGCTTTTGCACACATGCAGGGGCATGCACAGGGGGGGGGGGACACCTGTGGGCTTGAGCCTGAAAGGGGGCCCAATATTTTAAAAACTAGGGGTGAAATATAGGAGTAAACAATATAGAGGGGGAGCTGGAAAAGTCCTTTGTGACGGCCTCAACATTTCTTTGCATAAATGTTCAATAAAAACATTACTTTGATACATTTTATTCTGTTTGTGATGTTTTTGCACAAAATGCAATTTCTCTAAAAATATAGTTTTTAGAGAAATTGACACTTTCGGACAGTTTTGTACGCAAGGGTTTTGGACAGGATAGAAAAAAACAGGATTTTACCCTGATTTTTACCGCAGTGTGTACCGTAGTCCAAAACTTTCCAACCCTGCATTAAAAGTTAAAAAGACCCCAAGATCAATCTAATAAAGGTTTCCTTTGTCAGAATTAATTTATAAATTTTATTTTTAAAAACTGTAGAATTCCTGCAGAAATGGTTTATTATGCAGATCATTTACAAAATAATTAGGAAAGAGAAAACAATTCAATAACTTAAATTGAAAAATAATGAACATGATTATAACTTACACTGCTTGTAAGTTGATGAACAGTACCATCCTTTGGCATTTTGGGGTCGGTATCATTTTTGATGCTTTCAATGAATTCTTCAAGAGTTTTGCTTATCTATATTCAATAAACAACTTTTTAGTTTGAATTATGTTTCCATGGAAAAATTTATCGGCAATAAATACAAAACTATTATTTTAAATACCTGTAATAGTTAATGTAACAAGTCTTACAATTTATTTAAAAGCTTCAAATTACAATGTAATTGATGGTAATCTATCACTTATGTCACTTGTTTTATGAGTCTCTGTGTTCTTAATTTTTAAGTTACTAGAAGTATAAATTTTTTTTCATATCTTTCGTTTATGCATCTGACTTAAGAGGTATATCTCAGACATTCTGCATTTATTTTCAATTGTTGAATTTCCCTTCAATTCTATGTGATTTTTTAAAAATATTAGATGAAATTCAACCTAATTACGTAAGATTTATGCTTACCATAGACTCCTGACCCTCTTTTGATAGAGTTTAAGCCCTGACATATTTTCTGTCTTAGCATTTCATTTTGAAATGAATAAAAGCTAGTGATTTGACACAGGAATATGCATCAAACACGTAAGAGTTCAATTGGAAAAAAGATACAAATCAAATATTTATTTGGAAATTCAACATAATTTCTTTAAATAAAACTGCACTAAAGTAACTAGCTACCGACCAAATTTCGTAATTTGGAGACATTTTAATACTTTAATGTGTACTTTGAATGCAATGAAAATCTGGCTTAAATGCGACTATCAGTTACTGAGAATGTAAACAAATTTAAATATAATGCAGTACACATTGTAAGCAGGGGTGCCCCTCCACCTAAGAGAAAAGGTGTCCCAAACCCACTCAATATCACAAAGACTCCCAAAACAAAAGTATCCCACCAAAAAAAGAGAAAAATATCCCTAACCCCCCCCTCTAAAAATTATAATGGCACAGTCTGTGCTATGAACCCCCCTCCCCCTCCTGTAAGTGGGCACCCCTGTTATAAGACAATCAGAGAAGTATATAAGCTAACACACTTACCGTAACTTCCACCTTAATTTCAAACTCTCTCACTTTATCAAACAATTTTGAAGAACATCCCTAATGTAAAAAAACACTCCATGAAGAAACTTTCCAATAGTTTTGAATGCACAAACATATAGTTATATTAATAATAGTTTATAATCTCACTTTTGTTTGTGAGATTGTTAATAATCTCATAAACAAAAAGTTAAATAGGGGCATTAATAAAAAAAGAAGCTTAAATTGAAAAGATTAATAACATAGTGTTTCGTTGTTTCTAGTACCTAGGTGGTTGATACCTTAACCTAGCCAAGTCCGTGAAAGTGAAAAAGGAAAACAATACTAAGGCAGTTTAAAGCAGCAAGGGGGAAAAGGCATTTCAGAGAATATATCATAGTAAAGTGAAATTTTATAATACTAACATGACCAGATTACCCTCTAAAAAGCAATGGGGTTGTTTCCTTCAGTCAAAATTACTACTTTTAGTCACTGAAGTAGATAGTAGAATAAGCAAAAAAAAAAAAACATGGACCAAGAAAATACTATTATTTTCCAACATTTAATTTTTCATCAATTTTTTTAAATGCCTGATTTTTCAAACAAAGCCTGATATTTATGACATCACAAGTGATGTACTTCAGCGCGGAATCCAACGAGGCACTGAATGCTTACATTTGCTATCAATCATATTGATGTCACTACATATGAGTAAAAGAGCAAATTAAATATTGTGCTCTGCGCTAATGGCATCAGTGAATGGCATTTCATCACTTATGTCATGTGCAGAAGCATAAAAAATGAAATTGAATCTGCACACCAATTAAATTAATTTAAAAAATACTAAACTTTGTCATACTTAAAAAATGGTCAAATCCTATGTTTTAAAGCATGCTCTTTCAGAAAAAAATAATTTTAAAATCTTGGAAACGACCTCATTGTTAGTTGTAGTTCAGAGCTGTAAGGAATACAAGTCTAATAATAACCATATAACACTTATTCAACAATATCTGTCATTTTCAGAATAAATTTTAACCTATAGATAGAACAATTTCAAAACCATAATGGTAACATGCACAATGTTTACTATGAATCAAAATTAGTATTATGACAATGGAATGAATAAAAAAATGTTATTTTCCATGTTTCACTTTAAAACATCAATGGCTTTCTGCAAGATCTTAAAAAAGAGTCAGTATTATCACCAACCCTCTCAAGTTTTAGCCATATCCCACAAGTAACTAGAATTAAAAATTTAAAAACCTCCGACTGAGTTGTAAATATAGAATCAAGAAGGAACATTTCAAATCCTTTTAAAAGCTTTATACTATTAAAAATCAATTTCAAGTATTTTATTTGTTTTACAAATAGAAACCGGCAACATAATTTTTTTAATCATTGCGTTTTCTTTCCTTGTCAGCCAACAATGAATTTGGTTACCAATCACAGGAATAAAGGCTTAACGGTATTTAAAATCTGCTTTGAAAAAACATAATTCAAGTTCTATATAACATGGAAGTTCCAAATACATTCTATCAGACGGGGAAAAAATTACTTTTAACTATGGTACTAAATTTTTAAATATGTTTTCACTGCAAAATTTATGAAAAACCTTTTAGAGGTTTTTAATTAATATCTTCGTTAATTAATGTCATCCAAAGACACAACCTCTCTCCATCAACTCTCCTTCAGAACAATTTTTTTTTTCAAAATCGGTTCACCCGTTTAGGTGCTAAAGTGCCACAGACAGATGCAAAGACACACAGATACGTCAAACTTATAACCCCCTTCCCTTATGTGTCGGGGGTTAAAAAGCAAATACATGAAAGCAAACTTTACAAATTGATTATAGTACATAAAAGAAAGGTTTTCTACAAAATAAGTTTCATGTAATTAATTTTTTTATCTTGTCAATTACGTTATTTTATAAAGCAAAAAGCTTGCAGTTTCTTCATCATTTGCAAACAAAAACAAGAATGTATAGAATACAAAAAGAACCACATTTTAAAGAGGACATGGGTGCAGTGAATATTTTTGCCAAGCAGACCAGAAATATTATCACAATAAATATTACCTAGAACTTCACAAGAAGGGAGAAAGAAAATCTACCTGGAAAAGTCGTTCAAAGTCGGATTCGATGGTTTTCAAGTGCCTTAAAATTGGGAATAGATTTAATGCTGCAGAAAACTCATGTCTAGATACACTTTTCTTCACTCGGTTGACAATCAACTGTAAACACATATGCACAAATAAGATTTATTTTTGGAAGAAACAACATTTGAAAATTAAAAGCAGTTTTAATTCATTTTTGACAAATTAATTTTTTTCCCCATCAAGAAAATCAGCTTGGTGTTTATTCATTGTTTCTAAAATTTGTAAACTTGCACAAATTTTAGTTCACTTTTTCAGACACACTCAAACCTGTTTTATGTGATTTTCTTTTGTGCGATTTTTCTTTGTGGAACTTTTTTCTTGCACAGTATATGAAAATTTCAATCAGATTGAGAGTTAATTGACAAAATTCTTTATAAAACGGGCGTAATTCTTTATTAAAAGAAAGTTTTTTTAAATGCAATTTTTTTTAAAGCGGCCCCCTATCCACCGCACAAAAACAAGTTTGAGAGTGTAATTTTATTCATACTAAATATCATAAAAATAAATTAATTTGAATTTCGTCATCTTGAATTCAAATTATGTTTTTCGCAATCACGAGTGTGTTTGTATGTGTGTGTGTGGGGGGGGGGTAGGTGTATGTGTGTAGCATGTGTGTTTGTGTCTGTGTGCAGGCATGAATGTGTGGGCAGTTGTGTGTATGTGTAGGTGTCTGTATGCATGCGTGTGTGTATGTGTATGTGTTTGTGTGTGCGTGTGCGTTGGTGTGTGTATGTATGCGTGTGTGTGTAGGATATGGACGCAACCTGGAGACGGTTTTCGCTAGAGGAGCAGCATCGTGAGGCCGGCCGACGCGACGGGTGGTGCTGGCAGAGGGTGGCGCCGCGCCGGTGGGAAAAATGATAGCACGCCAAAAATAGTCAAATGAAAGCAATAAAGCAATCGTGATTGCTCAAAAAAAGAACACGAATGAGTAAGGGTTGAAACTGCATGGCTTACTAGCCACTGTCAAGTGCTTTCTGACATAGAGATCTTTTGATCTCTATGTCAGAAAGCACTTTATTTTCTTTGATCATATTTTATGTCAATCAATTAATTTTTATGTACACTAAGCCCCTCCTTGCTGACACTCACCAACCCCTGATGATTGCATCGCACTCTTATTTGGTCCATGAAGATTCAAATATCCGTTAAAGAACCAGAGAAAAATAAGTGTTATGATTAAACCAAAATGCGAATCCTGCTCTCCTCCCTGTAGAAACAATATTATATAGTCGCCTCAGAACAACAGTAAGATATCTTAGTGTTATTTCTGGGATTAGATATCTTACTGTTGCTCTGAGGTGACGATATACAATATTTTGTTGCACAAATTTGCAGGGAACTGAAGATATGCGATTCCTTGTAACCCTGAAAGACATGTCAGCAAGTTCCTTGCAATTTGTGCAATTCAAAGGTGTAGTATTATCTTTTCCTGCAGTTCTGTTACCCTTTGCAAGGGATATAGTGACAAACTACTGAACTTCAGTTCACAGAAGACAGGAAAATAGCAGAAATAAGGAACTTTTGATGCATGTAAGGATCTAACTTTTACTGCAACAGCAAGATGTAATGAAATCTTTTACAGGTGGAACTTCAAAGTAACTCCAAGTCAAAAATCATTCTATTTAAGAAACATCATTATATTCAAGAAACATTATTCTATTTAAGAAAAATTACAAAATCATCTCTTTTCTTATTCCTTTTTTTTTTCTAAAATGGGATCAAATTACTTCCAATATATATATATATTTTTTTTTTGTGCTACATAGTAATAGAAGAAATAAAATACCTCTCCTTCAGAAACAAGATTTCCCATAGCTTGCGTGACAACACATTCAAAGACAACTTTACGACTCTTTCCTGGAATGATGCCCCTCATTAAGTTGAGTTCACTCTATAAGACAAAAAGAAATGTTCATTAACTGGCTTGTCAAATGGTGGTTTCAGAAATTTAAAGAAAGAAAAAATAAAAAAAAAAAGAAGCAAGAAATTTGCTTAAAGTATTTCGTTAAAAAACAATTTACATTTTTTTTAAAAAAGGACACAATTTTTATTCATGCACACTAACTTATATCAGTCATTAAGTATCAAAACCAGCTCAACTGATGAATTTTCAAAAGTAGTATATTTTCATAATATGATACTACTTTGTGTATACTATCATACTGCAAAGTGCTTTTGAGCGTAAGGGGAACCAATCAATTTTAATTTTGAGAAAATTTCATAATTTAAAAAAAATAATAAACACCACATGGCAATTCTAGGCCTAATGACAAAATGCTCATAACTTGTGTAAAGTACTAATCTTATTTAATCTGTTTATTGGGTAAATTTTTATAGCATGTAAGTGGATAAATATATAATTTCAGATAAAATTTTTTTGAAATAAATATTTAGTTTATGTAATTTTGTAGATAAAATTAACAAAATCATAAAACAAAAATGCCTGGAGGTGATAACTTTACTCACAAACAATTAATAGGTAGAGCAAATTATTTAGACTGGAAATTTGCCATGAAAATGCATTTAATAAAAAAGGATTTATGGGCATATGTTGAGGGAACTGATCGTGATGCAGCAAAAGATGCCAAAGCCTTGTCATATATAGTAGAAGGAGTCAATGAAACTATTTTTAATGACATAAGGGAATGTACTAGTGGTAAGGAGGCATGGGATATATTGGCCGACACTTATAACGATAAAGGGATTACCAGAAAAGTTTCGGTAATTAAGGAATTAGTCAACACACGATTTACCGACTGTAGAGATATGTCTGAATACTTGCATAAAATGATTTCGGCATATCAACAGCTAAAATCAACAGGTAGCAAACCTGATGAAGAGTTGGTTGCTGGAATAATTTTGGCCAATTTGCCAGACCGGTTAGATCCTCTGATGATGGCATTAAAGAATTATGGGGAAGCAATCACTGTAGATAATGTTCGAACCCGCCTAATGGCTGAAGATACTAAAACTTTTGATGAGAGCAGGGAGAAAGCATTTGTACATGAAAAGTTTAAGGGAAAAGGTCAGTTTAAGGGTAAATGCTTCAAATGTAATTTATTTGGGCATAAAAGTGCTGACTGTAATAGGCCAGCACGTAATAAGGGTGGGTCAGGAGACAAATTTGGGAAAAGATCGGGGACAAATTCAAAATTTACACGTAAAGAGGAAGCTTATGTAGCGGAAATGTATGTTGCAGGTACAAACCCTGATGTAAATGTTTGGTATATGGACTCTTGTGCATCTTATCACATGACTCCACATAAAGACCTAATTAACGATTATTGCAAACCTAGTATTCGTCACATAAAAACAGGTAGCTCCGTTATTGAAGTCGCAGGGGAAGGGAGAGTAACTTTACTTTTATCCAGAAATGGAGAAAATGTAAATGTGTCCTTCAGTAATGTTTTGCATGTGCCAAAGTTAACTGCAAACTTACTTTCAATTAAGTATCTAAATAGCACTTTTGGAATGGTTACTACTTTTACTGGAGAAAGGTGTTATGTTTATAAAGATGATCATTTAGTTGCTAGTGGAACAGGTATAAAAAATAATCTGTATTCGCTTGACCTAAGCAGTGAAATGGCTTTAATTAGTAGTGAAGGAGTATCAAATGAATTGTTACATAAAAGGTTAAGTCATTTAAGCATAGGAGGGATAGTAAGACTAAATGATATGGTTGAGGGTTTTACATTTAATGGTAAATTATTAGATTGTGTCTCATGCATAAAAGGGAAAATGCATAGGCAACCATTTTCAAAAGGAAAGGCTAAATGGGCAAAGGAATTGTTAGGTATAGTGCACAGCGACCTTTGTGGGCCGATGAGTGTTTCATCAATAGGAGGAGCTCAGTACTTTATAAGTTTCATCGATGATTTTTCTCGAATGACGATTATTTATTTCTTAAAGAATAAGTGTGAAGTCTTTGGAAAGTTCAAAGAATTTCAAGCTTTTGCTGAAAGGCAAACTGGGAAGTCAATTAAAGTGTTACGTTCTGATAACGGAACAGAGTATGTTAATAGTGAGATGGATAGTTACCTACTATCTGAAGGGGTTCACCATCAGAAATCCATTCCGTATACTCCGGAGCAAATGGGGGTCGCAGAGAGAAACAATAGGACTCTAGTGGAACGGGCAAGGTCTTTGTTAGCAGATGCTAACCTCAAAAAAAAGTATTGGGCAGAAGCTGTTCAAACAGCAAACCACTGCAAAAATGTATCTCCCACAATAGCTGTTTCTGGGATGATGCCTTATGAAAAATGGTATGGGGAAAAGTCAAATTAAGAGTATTTAAGGGTATTTGGCTGTCGCGCATTTGTGTACATTCCGAAGCAAAAGTGATCAAAGTGGGATGTTAAAGCAAAAGAGTTGATGTTTGTGGGTTATTGCCAGGATAGAAAAGGATATCGTCTCATCGATCCAATCAGTTATGACATTGTAAATGCTCGCGATGTTCATTTTTTAGAAAATGATATGTTTTTTAGGCAAAATTGTTCTTCAGATTTTTATGATGATTCCTCATTTAGTGGGAGTGCAGATAAAGGTAACTCGTCTGACGATGAGGATGAAACTATTAAACATGAGAATGACCATAATGAGCTCGACAATGATAATTTAAGAAATGATAGTTTAGGAGATAGTGCAATTTCAGGAGATAGTAATGATGACAATAATAACGATGACGATAATAGTAATGATGCAGCTAATGATATGCCTATTCTAGCTCAACCTCAAAGAGAAGGTCGACTTCAAGATCGTTATGGGGAGTTTGTCACAAATACTACCCCAAACTTGCAAATGCCTACTTTAACTCCTGCATGTTATGTTCAAGCATTAGCCGCAATGCCAGTCGATTTATTTTCTGAACCAAAAACAATTGATGAGGCAGTGAATGGTCCTAACGCAACTCATTGGAAGGATTCTGTTTTAGATACGATTTTAGGTCATATAAAAATAAAACTTGGGATATAGTTGACAAACCTAAAAATAAAAACATCATAGACTGCAAATGGGTTTTTAAAATTAAGCATAATTCAAACGGTGAGGTAGACAGATTCAAAACACGCCTAGTAGCGAAAGGTTTTTCACAAATTGAAGGGATAGATTACAGTGAAACATTTTCCCCAGTTGTTCGATATGTTACATTAAGAGTTCTATTAGCATATGCAGCAATTTATGATTGGGAAATTGATCAAATGGATGCTGTTATGGCCTTTGTACAGGGAAACCTCGATGAGGAAATTTACATGAAAATACCGGATGGTTTTGAAGAACATTACCAGAAAAATCTGGAAGGGAAAGTTTTGAAATTAAATAAAGCTTTGGATGGGTTAAAACAAAGTGGCAGGCTTTGGTATCAAGTGTTAGAAAAGGCATTGATAGAAATGGGATTAAAACAAAGCTCTTTTGACAGCTGTACATACATTAAAATTGATAAAAATAAAGATTTAGTGATAGTAACTATTTATGTTGATGATTTACTTATATTTAGCAACTCTATAAAACTTAAAAATTCAGTTAAAATGCAGCTTATGCAAAGATTTGAGATGAAAGATTTGGGAAGAGCTGATTATTGCTTAGGCATTAAAATTAATCGTGATAGGGTAAATGGGTCCATAAGCCTTGATCCAACTCAGTACCTTGAGAATGTGCTTCAAAAATACTGTATGCACGAGTCCCATTCTGTTGCCACACCACTTGATTTAAATCAAAAACTTGCTAAGAGCCAATCACCGGAATCAGTGAAGGAACCTAAAATAAATGTTCCGTATCAAGCAGCCGTAGGGAGCTTGCTTTATGCCGCTCAAGCAACAAGGCCAGATATTGCCCATGCTGTGAGCACTGTATGCCAGTTTTGTAGTGACCCTAGTAAAATCCATTGGACAGCCGTGAAGCGCATCATGCGTTACATCCGAGGGTCAACTCCAATGACTCTACAATATTCCCGAGAACAGTACTCTGAGATAATTGGTTTCTGTGACGCCAACTATGGAGGCGATATTGGGGATCGACGCTCCACAACAGGATACGTATTCTGCATTGGTGGTGGTGCTGTGTCCTGGAGCAGCAAACGACAACCTACAGTTGCCACCAGTACTACAGAAGCAGAGTACATGGCTTTGTCCGCAGCAGCTAAGGAAGGAATTTGGCTGAGAAAAATAGTGCGCGAATTAGGGATGTCTGATGCACCCATTGCAATATTTTCAGACAACGAGGGTGCAATTCAGCTAACCAAGAACAATATTTTTCATGCACGATCTAAACATATTGACATACAGCATCACTTTGTTCGTGAGGCTGTCACACTTCGAAAAATATCAGTCGAGAAAATTCACACAGATAAGATGTGCGCGGACTTTCTCACCAAAACTGTTAACAAACAAAAACACGAATTCTGTGCTAACTCGATTGGACTTAAGCTATGACCTTTGACTTTATTGTGTTAAATATGTTTCCAATTTAAAAATCAAGTGGGAGTGTTGAAATATTATTTTTAAATACTCTCACTATCACTAGATGGCAGCACTGCTGCATTGTATTTATGTCTTACATTGAATAAAACTTTAGTTCTCCTCTGGCTCTCATGATGGTTGCATGTGTCTGCTGTTGTGGTGTGGTAAGCCTTTCATACAAATCTCAGGTATGAGTTTTTGATTATTTTAACAGTTTCCAGCTCAGTCCGGTTGAAAATTGTTGTTAAAAAAATTAAATAATTGTTGTCTGTTTTCTTTGAAAAAAAAAAGAAGTCTAATTTGTGACTGTTTTTAGTCTCTCCTGCAAAATTAAAAAAAAAAAAAAGATTAAGTAGTTTTTAATACTAAATGCCCTATATATACTTTATTTAACGGCTGTGATAACAACATTACTATTTAAGTATGGCAGTAAAAAGGGCTGAATAGCGAACAATTTACTGATAAAGTCTCCGCACAGAAACTCTAAATTAATATTTTTATTTTATTTATTTATTTTTTTTTCCATTTTTTAAAAAATGTTTGCAGATTATAATGTTATTTTGTTCCAGCGCATGCATTTATGATGTAGAAACAAACAAAATACAAAATTTTTTGAAATATGCTTCAACAGAAAATGTTACTTCGATGCAATTTTTGTCTACAGCTGTTATAAAAATTATCTGCACAAGCTATAATAATTTTTATAGTGAATCTTACCTGCATCAATTTAAGAAGTCCACTGACAGATGTCATAAAAGCCATAATATCAGTTTCTGGAATTTCGTCTTTAGGTTCTGGCAATAGAGATGACTGGAATCTATGTCCTGAAAGAATGAATTTCAATGAATAAATTAGATGAAATGGCTTTAACTAATCAATATGGTATTAAAATAATATTAATCAATACTTTGATCATCAATAGCATTGGAATTTTCTACAGATTTACTAATCAGTTCCAGAGTCCTTTCAACAGCCTGAGGGTGACATGGAAGTTTTAGGAATGCTTACTCTGAAAAATTGTCAATCGTTTCTAGACTTAATAAAATATCCAAACCTGTCACATTGTTTCTTTATTGAAGGGGAAGAAAGTGAACATGACCAGTCTATCAACTCTTAATTGTGTGAAGCTTTGTGGTGGTGGAAAAAAAAAGCTTAAAGATACAGGTTTATTTCTTGTCTAGAGCATTTTTCTGAAGGCCTACCTCTTTTAGATGTTGAATCTCCCCCCCCCCCCTGGATAATAACAAATGAAATTTTTTTTTTTTTTTTGGAGATCATCACTCAAGTGTCTTGTAGACTATAACTTTCAATAAGTGTACAGGTCCATGTTTCACATAAGTTTGTTTCATTTTTAAATTTATTATTATTATTATTATTAGATGTTGATTATATCGCTCATTTGGAAGAAGAGTGCCACAATACGAAGAAATGAAATTTTACAGGAGCAGCGTTTGAAATTGAACTCTTCAATTTGCATTTAGAAAAGTACGTTTAATGTGCTCTCCAGTGGTTAAGATTAGAACAAAAAATCAGTCATTATTTTCCAAAGAAAAAAACGTCATCTGATGCCCTTTAAGCAAAAAAAAAAAAAAGAGAGAGAAAACTTAAAATTTCATATGTTGGCACTCTTTTTCTAAACGAGCAATATGTTGATTTATATTAGCAAAACTTTTAAAGCTAAAACTTCCAAGTGCCTTCATCTCATTAGTACAAACAGTTTTAGAAATATACAATTTCAAAGCTTTGTTAGCACATGTTACTCAAAGCCAATGGCTTAAATTTCCTGGATTTTTAAAAGCCAGATCAGGGTTTTTTTTTCTGTATTGCATTGACAATATCCATCAAACATTTTTTGTCTTCAATTAGGTCAGTTTAAGAAACTGATTTCTTTTTTATTCTTTGATTTCCTATTGAATACTTTCAAAGTTAAACAGGCTCTTAAAAGGAGTGTAAAACTTGTTTGTGAATTGGCAGAAAGGTATTTCAGTAAGAAGTATAAAATTGGAATGTAAAAGAAGGAACAATTGCAATGTGCAAAAATGTCAAATCTTGCTAATTTTACAAAACTTTACAGCTTATGCATGATCTAAAAAGTGAAAAAAATGTACATATTTTAAAAGATCATATGAGGCAATGAGAAGCAAAGGGATGTTATGTAAGTGAGAAAATTAAAATTTGGAGATAACCTATACAAATGGTAGGTGAACTTCTCCTCTGTCTTGGATAGTACTAGTAGATGCTGCTATACAGCATGATTTAGAAAAACTTTTTAATGAAAACCTACCTAGGACCTTATCTTTAAACATATTTTACTCAAAACTTGAAAATGCACAACTTACATCCCTTTGCCTCATATGAAAAGAGAAGAATGATGTTAGAAAAGGGAAAATGTTAGAATAAATCATCTGAATAATATCAAATAAATAAATATTTGAAAATTTTTCAGCATTTTTTTTTTCTCAAAATTTGAAGCTTTATGTCCAAACTAAAGAAACGTATGTATTTACAAAAATTATTTTTCTCATATTTAGGATGTCAAAGTTCAACTTTTTTCTTTGCTATTAGAAATAGCTTGCCTAAAATATCCTTTTTTTTTTGGCCCACCAACTGCAAATTTCCGCTTTGAATTGATTTTTCATGTGCTTTTTAGTTTTAGGTTAGAAGTAGCAAACACATAATGTTATCTCCCTTCTACCATTCCCCAATACATACAGGTATACTACAGGGTAAAAACGTACAAATTAAACTCAACTTAATGTCATGTAACTTTTTATAATACAAGCAGTAAAAGAACTTTCAAACCCAGACAAAAAGATTCAAACATAAAGGAGCAAATTACCAAGCATTGCACTTTCAACAGTGGGTGAATACTTCGCGATGACAGCAGTTGCTTTTCGAACAAACCTGTGAAAAATATTTCTCAATCATAATGTGAAAATTTTTGCAAAATAATGTTTTAAAATCATGATTAAAACTAACCTTAATAAATTAAAAATTGTTGAATAGTTTTATCCAAGTACATAGAGTCAATCAAATCCAGATTTTTTTAAATACATAAACAAAAGTTTTTAAGCCTAGGTATAAGTTATTTTAAATATTCTGCAACAAAAGAGATTTAGGTAAAAAAGTAAAATGCACGTGACTAATAATAGGATCTTATAGGAATGCCAAAGGTAATAGTGGAGTCATAAAAAATTTTCTGAAGACAGTGTAAAATTTTCTTAAACTATGAGGAAGCTCAATTTTCAATTAGTAAATCAGCACAACAGTTTATCATTCAAAGTAAAACTTCAAGTTAGTTTTAAGGAAAACTTACATTTGTTGAATATTCTTTGGTGGTCTTCGAGGAGTGGACTCTTTTGCTATACTTCTTCTACTTCCCTATGCAACATATTCAGACAGAAGGAAAAACAAGCATTAAAGAGAGGTTTTTTTTTTTTAAACAGTGAGAGCAAAACACAAAATCAAAGATAGGTTTCCTTCATTTTTTGCATTCAAAAAGTGAAATTTTTTGATGATTACTTTAAAAAAAGCTTAAAATTATTTTACGTGCTAGATGACCATAGTGAATTGCTCTTTACGTACTTCTTCACAATGACAAGTACTTTTGGGGAAGTAAGAAATGAGCAGTTTTCATGACAATAATTAAATAAGTAACCAGGCAAATAAAGTTTCAAAAAAATTAACACATACAGCGCAGCCATAATGTCTTTAACTGAATAAAAAAATAAGCATAAAAAACCAAATATAATTCGGCAGTTGATCACTTCAACACAGCATAAAGACATTGATACAGTTTCTACTCATGTCAGTATATCATTGCCTCAGAGCAACAGTAAGACATTTAATCCCAGGAATAACACTAAGATATCCTACTGTTGCTTTAAGAATGTGTTGACATTTGTTGAATATTCTTTGGTGGTCTTCGAGGAGTGGACTCTTTTGCTATACTTCTTCTACTTCCCTATGCAACATATTGTTACAAATTCTGTAAATAGTAATTATTGTAGGAACGTAACCTGTAAATAGTTTCCCGTAATGAATATACAACCCCTTTTTTCATTCGGCTAAAGTATACGACCCCTATTTTCTTTCTTTTCATTGATAACGGTCTACTACTTTACAGAAGCGTGTGGAATATTTGAGAAATTTCTTTTCGGTGTATTTAAGCCGTTAGCGATGGATAAACAGTGAGTTTCGATTGATATTTCGAACTGAGAAAATTTTTGCTCTGTTTATAGCGAGGCATTTTGCTATGTTGTTTTCGTATTTGGAAGTAAATACGTGTGTAAACGTTGAGTTTACGGTGTTGTGTGATAATTGCTTAATTGCTGATGAATAATTTAGCAGTGGTTGAAGATCTTTCCTGTACATAGTGTAAATAAATTTCCTGTGTTTTTATCAAGAACTGTGTCTTCATTTCAAGAAAGTGGAAGTCGCACCGAATCCGTTACAATTTGGCACCCAACGTGGGGCTTCTTCTGGACTTTCTTGGAGTAAGTGACTTTGGACATTTTTTCATAAAGACTTTTTTTTTGAATTAGGACTTGATTTTTATGGTGATTATTCGCGCAATGGATGAACAATTAAAACAACTTCTTGACGCAATCACCTCTGTGAAGAGTGATATGGCGGCTAATCAAGAACAATTAAAAAATGATATGGCGGCTAATCAAGAACAATTAAAAAATGATCTGGCGGCTAATCAAGAACAATTAAAAAATGATATGGCGGCTAATCAAGAACAATTAAAAAATGACCTGACTGCAAGTATGTTGGCAAATCAAGACCAGTTAAAAAGCGATTTAACGGTGCTGAAAAAGGACTTAACGTCTAACCAAGAAGAAATTAAAAACGACCTTATTTCGGTAAAGACTGTGATGGAAAATAAATTTAATGACATAGAGCATCGAGTTGATGCTATTGAAGAGAAATTTAATACCGTTGAAAGCCGATTCAATGCTGTAGAAAATAAATTTGAAGATGAAGATAGAAGATTTCATCAACTTAAAGAAGAGATCTTTAAGGACGTGGAAAGGAGATTGGCAACCGCGGAAAGCAGCTCTGTACAGTTTGGCGCTCCCACATCGGTTGCTCGACCGTCCATTAAACTTGCCACATTTGATGGGAAAACTTCGTGGCAGGTTTACAAAACTCTATTCATGATAGTGGCGGAAGCGAACGGATGGGACTCTGCTACCAAGGCCTTTCATCTTGCAGCATCCCTGAGAGGTGACGCAGCGAACATTCTCCAGACCCTTCCGGACAGCCAGTGCCTGGATTTTGCCGCCCTCACATCTGCGTTGGAGCTTCGCTTCGGTGAGAAGTGCCAGAAAGATTTCAGCCGACTCCAGTTGAAGTCCCGTTTCCAGAAAACCGGGGAAACCCTGCAAGAGCTAGCGGCGGACGTCGAGAGATTGTCTCATCTTGCTTTTTGTGACTGTCCTGCGGATGTTCGAGACAACCTGGCACTCAACTACTACATCGACGGGGTTCGAGATCCGGAAATCCAGAAAGCTCTACGGATGGCGGATGTCAAAGACCTGAGTTCTGCTGTTGTGTATGCGATGAAGTTAGAGGCCGCCCAGCAAGCAACCCGCAAGGATCGCCATTCAATCCGCGGCGTGAAAACTGATGAGCCTGATCCGGTTTCGTCACGTTTTGCTGAACTGGAAAAGCAAATAAAAGAAATTGCAGGAATCCTCAAAAGGACTTCGGCTCCCAAGGACCATAATGGACAATCACTTAAGTGCTGGAAATGTGGTGGCGAGGGTCACTTACGAAGAAACTGTGAAGCTCGTCAAGAAACCAGAGGGAAGAGCACCTCTCCCTCGCAGGTCCAGGAAAACTAAGCCATGGCAATCTCGCGGGGCGGAGGTCGCCAAATTGGAATGAGCCCCATCTTAAAGTTTTCCAGATTTCATCGACGAGTGGCGGCAGTAATGGACTGTTTGTTTACGCATATGTAAACGGGTTTCCATGCGAACTGATTATTGACACTGGAGCCAATGTTACGATCATTAGAACAGATGTGGCTCGTCAATTTGGACTCAACATTCTGTGGACGCCGCCCTGCGTTACCCTCCAAACTGTGACAGGTGACAAGATCGAGATTGAAGGTAAAGTGAACTTAGAAATTGTGTTTGGAAATGCCATTTACCATCATACCGCATTCGTTGCTGCTATCATAGACCCCTTCATTCTCGGATTGGACTTTTTAAAGAAGTATGACTTCAACCTCGACTTCAAGACTAACGAGCTGCATTCGACGAGAGAAGACATAGCAGTCTTTCCCGCAGAAAGTAATGTAAAATCCGCTCATCAAATAATTGCCCAAACAGATTTATCAATTCCCTCAAGGTCAGAATCAGTAATACCCGGCTCCATTGAAGAAAGCAATAGTTTTAGATTTGGACTCATTGAATACCCCAACTTAAGCAATAACCCAAAAGGAGTGCTGGTAGCATCTACGCTTGTGGACCTTTCTAAGGATGTAATTCCTGTGAGAGTCGCCAACGTGAGTGAAAGGCCAAGGAATATCCAGAAAGGCGAAGTGTTAGCAACTTGTACTCCCGTAAACTGCATCATTAGAAGAATCAATTCCCCCGAGACTGTGTCTTCTGAGTCCTTGACATCGAAGTTAATTGGGAGTGCGCCATTATCGAAAGATCAAAGAACTGCTGCGGAACAATTGGTGGACGACTTCAAGCATCTGTTTTCATCTACATCGGAGGATGTTGGCCGTACGAATTTAACGCAGCATAGGATTTACACTGGAGAACACCCCCCTATTAAACAGCATCCAAGACGACTACCGTTCGCTAAGAAGGAAGAGGTTGAAACCCTTCTGAAAGAGATGAAGGAGAATGATGTAATCGAACCTTCAT
Source organism: Uloborus diversus (assembly GCF_026930045.1). Lineage (NCBI taxonomy): Eukaryota > Metazoa > Arthropoda > Arachnida > Araneae > Uloboridae > Uloborus > Uloborus diversus. The sequence goes on along the minus strand of NC_072731.1, from coordinate 26,638,027 downwards.
CCAGTCCTTGGGCCTCTCCCATCGTCTTGGTCCGAAAGAAAGATGGCTCCACCAGATTTTGTGTCGATTACCGACGACTGAATGAAATCACCAAGAAAGACAGTTACCCTCTTCCACGGATAGACGACACCTTGGACACTCTTTCCGGACACAAGTGGTTTTCGACCCTGGACTTGAAGAGCGGCTACTGGCAGGTTGAGATACACCCTGATGACCGAGAGAAGACAGCGTTTACAACTGGACAAGGCTTATGGCAGTTCAAAGTGATGCCCTTCGGCCTCTGCAATGCACCAGCTACGTTCGAGCGTCTTATGGAGACAGTGTTAAGAGGACTCTCTTACGAATCCTGTCTGGTCTACTTAGACGATATCATCATCGTGGGACGCAGCTTCGAAGAACATCTGGCAAATCTTAGGAAGGTGCTGCAAAAGCTTAAGGAAGCCAATCTGAAGTTAAGCCCGTCCAAATGTAATTTGTTCCGCCGGGAAGTGAACTACCTTGGTCACATCATCTCTTCTGAGGGTGTGCAAACCGATCCAGAGAAGGTATCTGCGGTCAGGAGTTGGAGTCGTCCCGAAAACATCCATCAGTTGCGAAGTTTCCTGGGGCTCTGCACGTACTACAGGAAGTTTGTGAAGGGTTTTTCCAACATTGCACGATCTTTGCATAAGCTGACGGAGAGCAAGCAAAAGTTTGAATGGTCCAAAGAATGCGAAGATGCATTTCTACGACTGAAGGAGGCTTTAACATCAACGCCTATCCTCGCCTATCCTCAGCCTGAAAAATCCTTCATCCTGGACACTGATGCGAGCAACGAGGGAATTGGAGCTGTTTTATCCCAAGAAATTGACGGAAATGAACATGTCATCGCTTACTGGAGCAAATGCTTATCAAAGTCGGAGCGAAATTACTGCGTCACCAGAAAGGAGTTACTGGCCATAGTGAAAGCTGTAGAACACTTCCATCATTACCTCTACGGCCGAAAATTTCTGCTTCGGACAGATCATGCCTCGTTAACTTGGCTTTTGAACTTCAAGAATCCAGAAGGCCAGATAGCCAGATGGATACAGCGGCTCCAGGAATATGACATGGAGATCAAGCATCGAAAAGGGTTATCTCACGGTAATGCTGACGCTTTATCAAGGAGACCCTGTCCTGAGAACTGCCACTATTGTTCCCGAATCGAGAAACAGTATGGAACGACTAGCCCTACCGCCTATCAGGTGACAGTGACTCCAACATCATCAGAACCTGATCCATGGAGTGATGACCAAGTTCGAAAAGATCAACTTGAAGACCCCGACATAAAACCAATTTTAGAGTTCATGGAAAGTGACAGTCGACGCCCTAGCTGGCAGGACATTTCCATCTTCAGTCCTGCAACAAAAAGATACTGGGCTTTATGGAACTCACTCCATTTACGGAACGGCGTGCTACACCGGAAATGGGAATCTGACGACGGCAAGACATCTAGGTGGCAGTTACTACTTCCTCGATCCAGGATTTCAGATGTTCTGAAAGAAATACATAGTAGTGCGACTGGAGGACATTTTGGTGTCTTGAAAACTCTCAATAAAGTTCGGGAGCGCTTCTTCTGGAGCAAGGCGAAGGATGACGTGGAGAAGTGGTGCCATTCTTGTGACGTCTGTGCTGCTCGTAAAGGACCGAAGAAGAGAAGCAGAGGGAAGCTACATCTGTACAACGTTGGAGCTCCTTTCGAACGAATTGGGATCGACATCCTGGGTCCTCTACCAAGAACTGCTGATGGGAACAAATACATTCTTTTTTCCATCGACTACTTCACCAAATGGCCGGAAGCATATCCCATTCCAGATCAAGAGGCTACTACCGTAGCAGAGACTCTAGTCCAACATTGAATCTCGAGATACGGAACACCTTTGCAGATTCATTCCGATCAAGGGAGGAATTTCATCTCTGCTGTGTTTAAGGGCCTATGTCAAATTTTCGGAATTGAGAAAACTAGGACAACACCACTACACCCACAATCGGACGGCATGGTGGAGAGATTTAACCGCACAATCCTGAATAATCTCTCACTTATGGTATCCAGAAATCAACAGGATTGGGACAAGAAGCTACCTTTGTTCCTGCTGGCCTACCGCAGTGCTGTCCACGAGACTACCGGATATGCCCCATCTCAGATGCTCTTCGGACGAGAGCTTCGGCTACCTTGTGATCTCGTCTTCGGTCGTCCTCCGGGTGCGCCTTCATCGCCTGAGGAGTACATCCAGGATCTTCAGGCCCGGTTGGAAGACGTTCATAACTTCGCACGAGAGCGAATCAACATCGCGGCGGAGAAGATGAAGACCCGATACGACACAAGGTCTACTGGACATGAATTCAAGGAAGGCGACAAGGTTTGGTTATGGAATCCCATCCGATGGAAAGGTCTTTCACCCAAATTGCAGTCGCATTGGGATGGACCCTACAAAGTCCTTAACCGACTGAATGACGTCGTAGTGAGGATCCAAAAATCACCTAATGCAAAACCTAGGGTTGTACATTATGATCGGTTTGCCCCATACTATGGCCATAGTTCATGAGTATTACATAAACAACCATGGTTGATAACATAAAAGTTGTAGATAATTTTTGCTTTTAATGTTTAGTAATATTTCTTGTTATTATTGTGTTTTCTGTATCTGTTAGTTATTAATTAATGTGTATATTTGTAAACTTGTGATAGAAGTTTGGCACCCTTTCTGGGGATTGTACTGCCCGGGACGTGCAGTCCTTGGGAAGGGGGCAATGTTACAAATTCTGTCAATAGTAATTATTGTAGGAACGTAACCTGTAAATAGTTTCCCGTAATGAATATACAACCCCTTTTTTCATTCGGCTAAAGTATACGACCCCTATTTTCTTTCTTTTCATTGATAACGGTCTACTACTTTACAGAAGCTTGTGGAATATTTGAGAAATTTCTTTTCGGTGTATTTAAGCCGTTAGCGATGGATAAACAGTGAGTTTCGATTGATATTTCGAACTGAGAAGATTTTTGCTCTGTTTATAGCGAGGCATTTCGCTGTGTTGTTTTCGTATTTGGAAGTAAATACGTGTGTAAACGTTGAGTTTACGGTGTTGTGTGATAATTGCTTAATTGCTGATGAATAATTTAGCAGTGGTTGAAGATCTTTCCTGTACATAGTGTAAATAAATTTTCTGTGTTTTTATCAAGAACTGTGTCTTCATTTCAAGAAAGTGGAAGTCGCACCGAATCCGTTACAATATTCAGACAGAAGGAAAAACAAGCATTAAAGAGAAGTTTTTTTTTTTTAAACAGTGAGAGCAAAACACAGAATCAAAGATAGGTCTTACCTCATACTTTACCTCCATTAGTTCAACTAATGGAGGTCACATAGGTAATGGTAAATTAGAACATAATTTGGATCCTATGGCATATATTCATAAAACAAGGCATAGATAGATAATGCCTTGGTAGACAAAAGAATGTCCAAGCAGGAGTCTATTTTTCTCCATGTATTCTTCAACATTTCTGTACCTCAGAACCAGAGTGACATAAGTCCAAAAATTGTGATTTTCTGTTTATTAGTGCATTATATGCGCAAGTTTATTCTGCATCGAGACATGTGAACGAAATTCTTTAAAGAAAATTCTTTTTCAATTTATTACCCGGGTTAAAAGAGCGCGCGTCCCATCCTTTACCTGCGCCAGAAAAAGTTTTTTCCTCTCTATTGTAAAACTGTCTAGTAGAAATCACTTCTTTAGATTTTCTTTTGGATGTAGAGTGGAGCTCCAATTATCTGAATCAATTGGGACTGGACCACATTCGGATAATCAAAAATTTGGACAGTTGAATTTTAATTAATTAAGCTACTTTTATTAAGTCCTGTATGTGTTTTGAAAATGGAGAAAAAAGCTACTTTCAAAGAACAGCAGCTATTTAAATAATTAAATAAAAAGTAAACTCTTATAATGATAAGCATACCTTCAAGTGTTGTACATTAGAAGTCAATAATAAAACTGCACAATGAGATGGTGATTCATCATTTCAAAAAAACTGGGCATACACTAGCTTCGTAGTGCAATCTTTTAAAAAAATCTCATTAGTTTTTTTTTTTTTTTTTGAAATCTATTTGAATAATCGGAGTTCAGCTACTTGGAGTTCTACTGTACATAAATCACAACAACAGTTGAAGATAATGAAATACATATGGAGAACATTGTGGCTAATGTAGCAGTTCAAATGTCTAACAAACATACCGACAAGAGTAGTTTAATAAAAACTTCATGTCTTTAAAATGTATGAAGAAGAAGCATAACCTTAGTAATATTAGTTTATGATCAATAAATTCTTTTAACTAAATAAAGATTTTATGACACCCAGTATATTTATGAGGGCATATATTCATAAAACAATAGCAATTTTAAACTCTGCACTCATAATTCAAAAAAAGAATTGTTTTAACTAGATAAATAACAGAAGAGATATTGTCTATGTGTATTATCACTCTCCAGTAAGAAGATTTTCGAAAAAAAAAAAAAAAACCTTAAACAGCAAACTTCCTTACCATTTGTGGAGAGTTCTGTATACTAAGAGTATTGCTATTTCCACTTGCATTTTTCAAATGATCTTTCAAGCTAGAGTTTTGAAGAAGACATAAATACATTTAGACTGGATGTAGAAAACAAAATTTGTATTCACAAAGCAAATGTACAAAATATAACACAACAACAAATTCTGAAAGAAATCTACAATTTAGAGTGAAAAAATAAAATTAAATTTCAGTGAAGCGTGTAAACTTTACAAAATTCTCATAAGACCAATTTAATATTTGCTTCTGAAACATGGTCATTAACAGCAAGGGAAGAGAAAATGTTGACAATCTTCAAAAGGAAAGTGCTACGAACTATTTTTGGTGGTACCAATTACAGTGGTAATTGGCAATGGAGATACAATTTTGAACTTTACAAACTTTTTAGAGAAATTGATATTTGAAATTAACCAAACTCAACAGAATGAGATGGGCTGGTCATCTTTTGAAAATGGAAAATGATAGAGCTGAGATGAAGGTTTTCAATGCAGTCCCTTTTGGACAATGACCATGGAGTAGACCAAAAAAAGAGATGGGTCGACTGTGGATACCGATTTTGACATTATCCACAGTCAGAAACTGGAGGTCAAAGGGAAAGAGGAGGAAAGCCTGGCGGGATCTCCTAAAGAAGGCCAAGGCCCACAACGGGCTGTCATGCCATTTATGATGATGATGAAGTGTGTAGACAGGGACTGATTTACGGCAGGGCATTCGGGGCCCGGGCCCGGGGCACCAAAGGAAAGGGTATTCGAGAAAGTGTAAAAGATCTTTAAAAATCTTACTCCTGTGATTTGGAGGAATCTTTTCCTGATGAATTTATTCATATTAGTTCAATCATCGGAAAAGAAAGTTTAATAACCGAAAAGTTAAAAAAAATCCATAAACTTGGTAAATGGATACTTTTGCCAACGTAGATATAGCCCTGAAATTGTTTTTGACTTTGCCAATCTCCAACTGTAGAGGAGACCGATCATTTTTGCTATGGAAGAGAACTAAGTGTCCTTTTGCGTACTCTCATTTCTGATAGTAAATTATCTTCATTAGCTCTATTATCAATAGAAGGAAGTTTGACTGCAAAACTTGGTTATAAGGACAATATAGAAGAATTTACTACAAGAAAACAAAGGAACGCAGAAAGCACATTATAATTTACCTTAACCATCATAGTTTCTCCATCTGCGACTGTAAAAAATTTTCTTACATGAAAATCAGGAATTTATTTTAGAGTTTTTTTTTTCTATCAAAATAATATCCAAAAATTACCTTCAAAAAAAAATTTTTTTTTGGGGGGGGGACACCATATTTGTCAGTGCCCTGGGGTACCCAAGTGTGTAAATCGGTCCCTGCATGTAGAAGTAGTTCATAAAACAGTTTGCAAATACAGTTTGCACTTGATACTTCCCAACATTTCCAAAATTACACCATTAATTCATTGAAGAAACTTGAAATTTATTTTAATTCCCAAAAACTAGTTTTATTTAAAGTAGTTAAGTAGATATTAAAAAATAATAAATGAATAAACAAAAAATGTAAATAAATAAAAACGTTTGTAAGTACATTTTACATTTGTATATGTAAAAAAAAGCATGTAGTGGAACAGAAATATCCTTACAAAAAATAACTTTTAGTACAATTAAACCAATTTAAAAAGGAATAATTTAAAAGTTTGAATAAAGTATTTCCCCTTAACAAAACAATCCCCCCCCCCAGTTTTATACAGTTACAATGTGCACACAAAAATTAAATAACCAGGCACAGAGATCATATGGTGGTCATTAAAAACCCTTCTTAATGAAACCAAAGAGTTTCAAATAACATGTTTGGGAGTTCAATTTTTAATATTTATTGGGGAAAATCCCTAGACTTGCACATTTGAGCTCTAAAATTACTTATGATCACCCTCCTAATAAGCGAGTTTAGTTTCGAAAATACTCCCTTCCAAACCGGTAGGTGGATCCACTTTTCATCATAGCCGATGATCAAAAGTAACAATGATTCGATTTCATGAAAATGCTAATATAAATTTTTTTCCTACGAAATTTTCAGAAGAAAGTTTTTCCTAGGAACCCTATGAACTGTGCAATTCAAAATATTTTTGAACATATTTATTTTAAAGTATTTTAAAATAGAAAACTTATAGAGGCAAGCTTACTTTTGGATTGAACGTGTGAGAACACCAGAGCGAATTGATGAATAGACACTAACAAAGTCTTTGATTCCATGTGCTTGAAGCCAACTGCTGATTTTAATCAAATCTTGCAGTACACTGTCTGTTTAGAGAATCAAAATGAGAAAGAGGGAGGGGGAAAAAAATCAAACAATTACATTTATATTCAGTAAGTTACCGCCCTATAGCCAGGGCTAAGGCAGAAATACGCGAAATACACCGCCAGCTCAGTCAATTCCAGCCGAGGACTGCAGTTTCGTGCTTATTAGCACTCATCAGCCCGGCATAGGAAAGTGACTGAGCTGGAGATGGAAAACCTCTTAAGGGAGCCAAGAGTGCCAAACAAACTGGTAGCTAATACAGAATTAGCTCTGACCAGACGAGTGACCGAAGCAATGGTTCGGTTCAACTCGAATTTTGAAGGCAAGGCAGGTATATTCAGTAAGTTACCGCACTATAGCCAGGGCTAAGGCAGAAATACGCGAAATACACCGCCAGCTCAGTCAATTCCAGCTGAGGACTGCAGTTTCATGCTTATTAGCACTCAACAGCCCGGCATAGGTGACTGAGCTGGAGATGGTAGCTAATATAGAATTAGCCCAGACCAGACGAGTGACCGAAAGAATGGTTCGGTACGACTCGGACATTGAAGGCAAGGCAACTTCCTTAAGAGGTTTTTCCATCTTCAGCCAGAAAAGCTCTGTTGTTGTTTAGACATTTTATTTTAAATGAATAGCAAACTTTCGAACACCATTATCATAACGAACACTTTGCTCCGCGTGATAAAATCCAGACAGAATGCCACATGCGTGATGTGTAACGCGTCAGAGATTTATGCTTAGGCCACGCCGTTTCGTTGAATGTGTTACTGGAAAATCCCACCAATCACGTTGGTACTTTCTTGCTGCTTGACTGCAAAATGTAACGTTCTGCGCTGAACAGCTTTGCCAACCGAAATATTGTGCCGAATGTTGGCTTCAAACGAAAGAATTCTCAACGTCGTTTACATCACGCCTTTAGAGGCTGCTCTCAAAAGTACTGGAAGTAAAAGGAAACTTCAACAGTTTGTAATTTATTGTAAAATTAAAACCAAAAACTTAAAAATCATACAAATCTGCCATAAGACCGTACAATCGGGCAAAACGTCCAAAAATCATACAATGTACGGCTAAATAATACAGTTGGCAGCTATGCACATTACACAAAATAGGTTAATGTTTTCTAATTAGAACTGGCATAAAATTAAAATACAAGTATTATAGTAATTTAAATCAAATATTTGGTATTCGGCCCAACATTTCATAAGAATATTAACCAAATATTTGGTACAAAACTAGTGAATATTCTTATAGTTTATGCTTTGCCTAAAAACATCCTGAATTATATACAATACCTAGGCATTCTATAAAATGTTGGAATTTCACACTATTTAAGAAAAATTACTTCATCTGCATACCTGGTAACTGCTCTGCAGCTAATTTTTCTTCATCTGGTTGCATTTCTATAGAAGAAAATATTGTCAAAAATAAATATTTACTTATAGAATATAAAAAGCACTTGATTTTTTTTATTAATGTGGTGCTTAGTTATTCAAAGAGCGCTACTTTTAATACTCAGATAGCATAGAAAATTTAAGAAGTGGATTAAAAGCAAAGCAAAAATTATATTCACAGATCACAAATTAGAATTTCGTAGAGTATTTATGTTTGCATTTACGTTTAACAATGAAATATCTTAGGTTTAGCTTGTTTATGAAATTAAACTAGACTTTGATTAGTAGAATTTTGAACGTATATAATTAGATGTTACTATTAAATACAGCGTATCTACAATAAATGTTCACCAATGTCAATAACATAAATGAATGGGATCATCATTGTTAAGACTTAACTTTCAATTTGAACTAATGTATTTATTCTTATAATGAAATCACTGATTTTTGTGCTTTTATCAACACTAAGTCTGTATTACAGAAACAGCGAGAACTTTAGAGGAAAGAAAATTTAATTTTTTCAAAAACTTATTAGTTCCTCTGTGTGATGGTTAAGAGCACAGAATTACGACTAAAAGAAAAAAACTCACCTTCATCCATTCCTAACATATCCAATACAGTTACAGCAGGAATGGGTTTGCTGTATCGTGAGAGCAGATTTCTAAATTCAATTTGTAATGAATCTACGCCTTGATCAAAGAGAGCTGTCTAAAAAATTGAAAACAAAGGCAAATATTTAAATTAAAGCATAGTTTCCTTGATCATGGTAGTTATGGATTACTAGAGTACGAAGAAAGCAATAAACAACAGTTTGAAATACATTAATGTCCAGAAAATGTTAAACAGAGTTGTATGCAGAATGCAAGAGAAAAATTGAAGATTCAAAGAAGTTTACAATAACAAACATGTAATGCAGGAGTGCTCACCTGTAGGGGGGGGAGGGGTCATGGCTCAGATTATGGCACTGAAATTTTAGGGGGGAGGGTTGAGGGGCATTCCTCTTTTTTTTATAAGGGCTCTTGCTCTTTATGAGTCTTTTTGATAATTAAGGAGGAGGGACAGGTGCCTTGCTCTTAGGAGGAGGCACCCCTGTAATATGACATAAGAAATGATTTGCTTTTTTTAAACTTGAATTCTAGAAGAGCAATAATAACTTCCAACTAGAATTTTACAAAGCCAACCGCTTTAGTGCAAAAGTTTATACCAGACATGAAAATCAAACAACCCTATAACAAACACTTTCTTCAGCCTAAACTAGATCATATCCAAAATAACGAATACCTTTGTGCTGAAAGTTCAAATAATCAGTAATCCAACGTTATAAAGCACAAAAATTGCAAAATATTGCAGACACGTGTTTTGGTGCTACAAGGAACACCTTTTTTAATGCAAAGAAATGTGAGCTTCTGGATGAAAAATCGTCCGAGAAAAGATGATTTTTTCATCTTTTCTCGGATGACTTTTCATCCAGAAGCTCACACTTCTTTGCATTGAAAAAGGTGTTCCTTGTAGCACCGAAACACGTGTCTGCAATATTTTGCAATTTTTGTGCTTTATAACGTTGGATTACTGATTATTTGAACATATCCAAAATGTTAACTTTTTAAAAATGAGATGCGAATTTTTTTTAGCTTGTTGGAAAAGACACAATAAAACTAGAAATGAATATTCTTTAACTATAGCAAGTATCACATGTAAGGAACTGAAGCAATTACAAGGTATGATACAGTGAGTAGATTGATTTTAAAACTACATTAAATTCATATAAGACTATGCTAAATCTCAGTTTTGTGTCCACACACATAGGTGTTCCCCAGTTATATTACTGCCCCCCCCCCTTTCCTGACTTGATATACAACTTTTAGTAAAAGATCACAGCAGAACGGGGGTATTTACGTGATTGTTTGAAAATGGAGTTGCAGAGTTTGGCTATTTTTTAAGAGCAACTCTGCAAAATATGGAGCAGTTGGCAACCCTGTATGTATCACCTCTAAATCAAACTGCCTTTTCATTTTATGAGTTCTAATTTAATGGCTGTATGCTAAAAAAGCACTTGTTGCTAAAGTTTTATATGTTAATGCATATATACAGTCACGCTCGTCATAGCAAAGTGGTATATAGCGAATTTATAGCTATGACCAAGGTCTGACAAATCCTAGATGACTTAAACAATACAGGGAAGTTAAAATAAGTTATTTTAAAGAATGTTTAAACCAGTTTTATTTGATAATGAATAAATACCTTTGTGCTGAAAATTAAAATAATCAATTATCCAACTTCTTTGCATTGAATAAGGTAATAAGGTATAATGTAACAAAAAAACACGTGTCTGCAATGATTTGCATGTTTTGTGCTTCAATACGTTCGATAATTGATTATTTCAGTTTTTATTTGGTTTAAATACGATGTTTAAGAAAAACAATTTGAATTTCTAAAAGTCAGAAAGGTTTTAAGAATTAGCAAATGAATATTTAACATTCACTAATTCCTTGATGATTAATTACAAATTTAAGAATAAAATCTTGTAATTTCATTTTATCATATGTAGTTTTCTGTAGAGGAAATCTTGTTTAAGAAGCTTTAACCATTAAAAAATAACTATATGAGGCAGTGAGAAGCAAAAGTATGCAAGTGGACATTTTCAAGTTTTGAATAAAACGAGTTTAAAGATAACGTCCTAGGTAGGCTTTCAATGAATTTTTTTTTTCTACATCATGCTGTACAGCAGCACCTAACAGGGCTACTAGTACTATATCTTGTCCCACGACAGAGGAGAGGTATTTCCACTATTTGTACTGATTATCTCCAAATTTTTAATTTTGCCACTTAACATCCCTTTGCTTCTCACTGCCTCATATGTAAATATGCCTTTGCATAAATAATGAAAAAAATAATTTATTATCAGGCTTAAGATGTGATTACATGTACCCACGAATAAAACATTATAAATTAATTTCCTCATAAGTATTTTTGACTGTAAAAATACAAATAATGAAAATATTCTTTGAAACCCTTCAATAAGACTTTGGCATGAAAACTAGTGTTTGATTCTTCTTTCATTCATATAAATACATGAATCTTAAGTAATCAAATGATGATGAAGTTTTGGCTGAAATATGCTTTTTGCTCTAGTATGAAATGAATAAAACTGAAAAAAAAATGATTAATTTAAATTCTGAATCCAAATTATGTTTTTCGCAATCACGAGCTGCGACAGGACTGAATTTATTGTTTCTAGAAATGGCTGCTGTCCCCCAAGTTTGTCCCTCATCCGGGGCAGTTACATATGTATAGTTGTGTGTGTGTGTATGCACGTAGGCCTGTGAAAGCATGCATGTGTGTAGGACATGGACGCCACCACCCAGGAGAAGTAGATTCTGGGGGACAGTGCTCAGGACCAGAGGAGCCGCACCTACAGAGGCCAGTGGGAGATGGTGCTGCAGAGCAAGGGCACTCATATAAGGAGGCAAGGGGGGCTTGAGCCTCCTCCCTTGAAATCAGAACTTCCTTGCTTTTGGTACTTTTTTCTTCGCAAAAATGTAAAAACATTTTTTCTCTAGCCGTTAATGAATAAGTTATTAAAAATGACAAATTTTAATAGCTCTAATCTGTCCTGAAATCGGTTCCCATGGAGAAAATACCCTGCTAAACCATGGGAAAAATATCTGAGCCCCCCCTTACAATTTTGCATATGGGCGCCCGCTGTAGAGGCCTCTGGTCCAAGCTGAAAAAAGAACCACAACATCAAGGATGGTCAAGTGAGAACAATAAGCAATCAGGATTGCCCAAAAAAAAGAGAAAGGGATAAAATTTATAAGAAAAGTTGGGACTGATTAGAAATCTCAACTTGATTTTAAAAAAATAGAAAACTTGCATTACGTTTCTTTTGCTTTAGTAAATTTATCAATCTGTTATTTATGTTTAAAAGCTTAGCTGGTTACTTTGCATACACAGGATTTTACATTTTCCAAAAATGTGTAATTTTTGTGAAAACATTTGGGCATAAAAGATTTGGTAGTTCCAAAAAAAAAAAAAAAAATCCATGAACAAAGGGAAAAAAAAAACATTTGGTTTAAACCAAATAACCCTGAAAAAATGCCTACATGACCAGCTTTTGTTTCGAACAAAAATCGTTTAGCAGCCATAATACACTGGATTTTCCTACAGACTTGAAGAAATAACTTTTCTGGCACTTAAAATTATATTTTCAGCTTACAGTTCTTGTCGGTTTCTGCCTATTACATAAGAGCTTCAATTCTCTTTGACGAATTACTGTGTTTCATTGAACTTTTTATAGCAAAAACTTTCATCTGGTCCCTTTGACTTTGCTTTAAATAAGCATGACTGTTTATACAATAAAGATTTTTTAAATAAGTTTGACCTTCTGAAGTGTAGCCAGCAACAAAGGACAATATTTTAATCATTAAATCTATATGACAAATATGACAGTATAAAATATTTAAATAATATATGTGCTTCATCTTTTATTAGTTGATGAAGGATAAATTAAAACTTAGAAATAATTTGTGTGTCAGTTTTTTTTTTTTTTTGGTAGAGCAGCATTCAACTTTAAGATTTTTGTCTAAAAATTGTTTTAATGATCTACTAAAATTCTACTGTACATCTTTTAGTACTGTGGCAGTCTGAAGAAAAATCCATTAGTATAGATATGTTGTAGATACAATTGGAAACAAAACAAATTTAGTACATTTTTTTCAACTTATGAAAGTTTTAATAAAGCATCAAACATTCTACACTGAAACAATCTAGAATCTTTAAAAAATTCTTTTTTCCCCCTTAAACTTAATGAAAAATAATTTTTTAGAGAAAAACATACAAGTCAGATAATTATTGATGAATTCCTGAAGGGATCTATTTCCACGGAAATATATTTCATGGTAAGTTTCTTATCCGATATTGAATATAGAAATTTTAAAAATCATTTCAAGTGTGAAAAAAAGTGCAAGAAGTATTGAAGTGCAAAATGAAACAATGTTTTCATTTGGAATAAAAAATGTAACACTTACAAGTTCTTCTAGCTCAGAACAACCTTGATTATTTTCAGAGAAGAAAGTCATGGAAGACTGCACTTTTTTCAAACATTCTAAATAAGACTCCAAGCAACCACTGGGACTAAATTTGGAAGAAAAAAAATATGAATAAAATTTTTTTAAAAACTCATATCTTAGTTTTTTGGCACAGCTAAATAATAAAAAAAAAGTTTCTTTTCACAACAGAATTTTACATAGCTGATTTTAATATTTATACATTAAAAGAACTCTGCAAAATTATGTTTGTATTTGTGTGTGGTTTCAAAATGTCCAAGAGACCCCATAACACCTACACCCTTGAAATTTGGCACAATATTACTTTGGGGCAATTGTGAAATATAATGAATATCCATAAGGGCTTGAAAATAAGTAAAATCTATTTTTGACTTATAAAATCCTAACAACTACTTTAAGAAGGGAAAAACGTATTGGTATCATTTAGCAAGCTCACGTACTCCCATAACCCTAATGATCCATTTCACCATTTGCAGTTTTTAAGAAAGAGCATTATACTAAATTGTGTAGTTTGCTCATCAATATAAGATAAAAAGATGTTTAGATTCGACTCTGTTAAAGTTCTTTTCTATAAAGAGTTCTAACCAGACAAGATTAAGCTTTTATTATAATGCATAATGATCATGATAAAAATGATTGAACTCCAAGAAATGAGTCATTCCCACAAAAATAGTACAAATTATGAAAGACACTTTCATATTTTTAAAAATCAATTTTAATAATTACCACCCATTAATAACATGTTCCAATTGATTCTCCACTTAACTGTGGATAATCAAGTGTATCAATTTTGGTTCATACATAAGAAATTTATGAAGAGCTTCAAATTTTGTTTGGGAACAAGAAGAGGGGGGGGGGGGGGGTACAAGGAAGGAGCAAAGTCTCCCACAGTTTTTATTTATAGTCTAAGTACAGTTGAACTTGGTTAATACGAAATGTTAAATGTTCTTGAATTTGTTTGTATTAGCTGTTATTCGTAACAACTGTGAAAGTGTAAAATGGGAAAGAAAAAATGCATATGTATAATTTACTATGCTTGTATTTATTATACAACATAATACATTGCTAGTCATTTATACGTCTAACATTTCACAAGCTGATAGTGCTTTTCTTTTTATGCCACCCACCATTGGTTTGTAAAGAATTACTAGAAAAAACAGCTTTAAATTTATAAGAAACATAGATGGTCAGGATAAATAGTATGGATTATTTTCTTTCATGAACTAGAAAAGATAAGCTAAGTTACAATGTGACATAACCTGCCTTATTGATGTTCTAGTTGAGCATAATATCTGTGGTACAGGGATTTTTATTGTGTTTGATTGTATTAGCGATAACTGAAGAACCTATTTAAAGAAAGGCGATAATGGAGCTGGGGAAAAGGACAGGTGGTAATACCCAAATGAAAAGATAGACTGTTTTATTAACAAGTAGACCTACCTGTTCAAAGTTCAAAGGTAAACAACAACGAGTTTCAACCTTTTCATTCTCAGAATAGCAACAGGGGAGAAATATCTTGGCTCTAACAATAGCCCAGTCTAATACAGTTCAGAGCATCTCCCACCCCCTTAATAGCTGAGAGCTAACAAGCTTGAACTTGGGGATAACGAGAAATAAATAAATAGGGGTGCCTCCCCTTTAAGAAGAAGGGTGCCCCCTCAATATTATAGAGACCCCCCCCCCCAAAAAATGAAAAAAAAATACCCCTTCAAACAACTTCCTTAAAAATTTCAATGGCGCAGTCAGCGCCATGATCTCCTCCTAGGTGGGCACCTCTGTGTAGGGGGAGGGGTGCATTAACCACAGTCATTGTCGGTTCAAATTTTCAGTGCCATGGATAGAAAAGGTAGAATAACTGTCACCACTTGATAACTAAAAGATGGGTAGTTACTCAAAGGATTAGGAATGCATGGTGAGCTTTTTGCAATGACACAAAGTATCAGAAAAAAAAATCCAATCAGGAAATGTTTTCGTGGAGAGGTCAGAAGTTTTGTTTGTTTAAACTAAAACTTTCATTTTGTTCTACATAATATCCATGAAACTTTCAATGTATTTCGATAGTAAACCGAAATAATTAATAAAATGTTCGTTTTAGTCATGATTTCGTATTAACAGAGTTCAACTGTATGTAGTCAAAGTAATACAACTGCTTTGCTTGTAGAGTTACTTTGTACCCAACAGGTAACAAGCAAGGTGAGTCTCTTTTATTTTTTACAAGTTAATTTTAATTTGTTGAACGTCCCTTCTATCACATTAAGGATACACAAAAAAAAAAAAAAAAAAAAATCCCCCCCCCCCCTGAAACTACCGACACCCCAATTTTAGAATTATTATTACATTTTATACTTGTTCAGTAAATATAGGAGGAACCTCTATAATTATAGAACAAGAAACAGTAGGGGAAACATTCTTTGATTAGAACAATTTTTTAAAAGGCTTATTTGCCTACTCTGTAGCAAGAAGTAGCCAAAACATCTAAAAATCCTTCATAAAATTACTTATATACAGATCATAGATACTTTACACATAAATAAATGAAGAATTTTAAAAATATAAGCTTAAAGAAATTAATAAAACTAATAAATAAAACTCAAAAGCACTGGTCATGATTTTTTTTTTTTTTTTTGAGAAACCCATATAACAAATAATTAAGTACACATGTGTGTAAGCAGAAAATTTACACTTAAAAAATATTATTTAAAATGAATACAATTACAGTAAAGTCAAAATGGTAAATTCATACGATAAAACTTACCCATCCCGTATAGCACCCTCTACCTCTTTTGGCACTTTATAATACTGAATGACATAATCTAATCTATCCAGAATTTTTTCAATATCTTCAAAAGGTTAAGAAATTCTGCTATGAATCATAAATGAATTTTTACATATATATTTATATTGTTATCACATCATAACAAGAATAGATTAAAAATATACCACCAAAGCAGTAACTATTGGAAAAAAAATGCCATCATTAACAAAATTAATTTTCATCATGTTTGAAAGTCAATACTAATGTCTACCAGATGCTAAAAACAATTCCTTAAATGAGACAATTAAAAAGGGATTGACACCACATTGCAATATTTATGAACAAAAAGTAAAATAATTTATGTACATAGTGATTTTCATGTGCTTATCGAAGAAAGCCTAGGCTTAGTACATAATTGAAGATGTGGGCTTTCTGTATAACTAATAGGTAAACAGAATTTTTTTCAAGTCTCTACATTGTAAACATTTTGTAAAATTAATCTCTAATATTAGAAGCTTCAAGTCAACAAACTGCATCTTTTCGTTAACTATTGGTAAGCTGTTCTGTTTCAGTTTAACACTTTTTTTTTTACAAAATATGCAAGATTTTATTAAATAATTAGCAAAACATTTCGTAGTATTGTTTCTTTTTTGCTAAAAAACTTGGTGTTAATATAATTTTGAAACCCAGTGCCTAAAATATCAAGAGGGAGAGGATTCAAGCAAAATGAGTTAGTAGAGTTCAGCCACTGCATTATGAACTGTTGTTCTGGTGTCCCACAGCTCTGAGAAAGAAGGGTGCCATTGCCTTACAAGGAGGGTGCACAATTATAGGATCATGTGATCATGGTATTTCCTCATTTAATACATATTCATGGATTTCCTTGGGTAATCATAAGATTGCTTGGGAATTTCTTCATGTTCTCAACAGATGATGCAATGCTTGGCTTTTTCCATTGCCAGCTGCCAACATAGTCGCATGATGTCGTGGCACAAAGCAGAATGGAGTAAGAGGTCGACGGGCGAAGACGGTTGCCAAAGGAATATGTGTGTTTTGTATGTGTGTTCTATGTTTTATGTAATCCATTTTGCTTGAAAAAACTCTTTATGTTAACCATGGCTTGGAGTCATTTCCTATACTTCTTTACACAGTACAATTATTTCTACAACTGAGACTACATAAGAAAGATGTACATCACAAGATAGAGGAAATAACATCCCACAGAAATCAGAAGAATCAAAACCACAATCTCAGGCACACACAGTAAATGTTTCCACCACTCAGCTATTGAAGACCCCATCATGAACTGTAAAAAAAACTCAAAGAATCAAATCTTTGCAAGAGGCATAATTAAATTCGTTGGTCTGGAATGTAGGGTTCTAGTTTGGAGCTGTAATTGGCAAAAAAAATTTTTTTTTCCAAATTATCAGCAATCCTCTAAGACATTGTCTCAAGGGGGTACTTTGTAAATACCAATTTTTATTTCAGTTAGATTTGGATTTCCCATAAAATAACTGTATATTTTGAAATTATGAGGATCCCTTCTTGATTATGAAACAATAGCATAGCCATTACCAATGAAAGATGAAAATTTGGGAGACTAGTTGTAAAATTAGAAAGACTTAGCATGAAGAAATTAGGGACAAAAAATTGAGTGTAAAAGATTTTTTTTTCATTAAGTTTATATAGGACCCAAAAGTCAGAAATAGAAATTACTGTTGTTAATATTCTTATCAGCAGATAAAAATTTTGGAAGTTCAGAAAAGTTTTAGAAAAATTGGGACCATTTTATCATATTTCTTGGAGAAAACTTTTAAAAGGAGGAAAATGAACATACTATTTCAAAGAAGATCCGACACATACAATTTTCACACACGTTTATGAACAGCTTTTGTTTTGGTAAATGTGATCTTTTTACCATAAGAGTTATTTTTTGGAATTTTAATCACTGAAAAAGTCCTTTTGGGAGAATTCAGTTGTTTCTATCAAAATTTTGGAGAGGGAGTGGGCACCACTTGATCACGGTTAATTTTATCATTTGCTTGAAGTAATCAGAATCACGATGCCCTGGAACACTTGAATATTAAAAAAAGTTTGATAGTCTAATCAGCGTCTTCGTTTATTGTTATCACTTTTTCGTAAACTTTCAGTTCTTTCCCCTTTTTTGTTCCTCAATCAATACAAATACAAATCCTAACAAGTTTAGCTTCTGGGAAAACAAATTCCTTACTAATTAGCAAAGCCGAAGAATTTTTCTCTCTGCTCAGTTACACTAAAAACTTCACTCTGAAGGGTCAAACATTTTAGCTGTGGAGAAAAGAAACGAAATGATTGACGTGTGGGAAAAGTTGATATTTTAAAACACTTTGAGAATTTAACCGTGTTGAGTTAAAGAAATGCCGCAGAACTAAACGTTTCTAAGCCATTACTTTGTAAGTTACTAAAAATTTTTACGGGATTGAAAGTAAAGTGAAGCAAAATGAAAATTTAAACCACAAGCAAAAACATGCTGGAAAAGATGATGAAGTAGAATTTGCTTTAAAACTGTAGTTTATGAATGTCAAGGAAAAGGATGTGTGAATAAACAATGCATTAATACGGCAAAAAGGAGAAGATCCTGCTTTTAAAATGGGCAAAAAAGGCTTAGTAGCATAAGACGGATGGTTTAATAGCTGGAAAAAAAAAGCTATTATATTCTGCTATTTCGTACTTCATAATTTAAAACTGCATTTGGCGAGTCATTGTAATTTTAATGAAGTTGTAAAAACAAATGCTTATTAATTTAAAAAAAAATATTTTGTGTCCTGGATTCTTTCGGTTATTGTTATCAAACTATATTTGTCTCAAAGTGATCACCAGACCTAGATAAAATGTTCCTATGTCTGCAAACTTAAAGAATTTCTATACAATTTCCTTTGAAAAAACACAGCCCATTACCTGAATCCTGGTTCACCGACAGCAAAATCATGAATATGACTCAAATGTCATAATTTTAAAATGTGCTAATTTCATACTAATAGAAGTTACTTCCACACAATCAACAAAGTCAAAACCTCTCCCCCCCCCCCGAATATTTTTCAGAATTGAAGTTTCAAAAATGAAATCTTAGCCAAGTTTTAATGATGTGGCAAGATAGAGGATTTTGGCATTCCCAGAATTTTTTTTCGAAATTGAAGTCTAAAAATCAGAATAGTAAGTTATCTTTGATCACAAGGAAAAATGTTCAGAGACCCTCACCCAGTGGCGGATCACCGCATAGGCGCATGAGGCGCTAGCTGGGGCCTCCAGAAAAGCAGGGGGCCTCGGAGCTGCGAACTGGCCTATCCTCAAAACCAAAATTTTTGTGTTGAGAATTTGTCGTGGAAAGCCATAATTTTGAGTGGAAAATGTTCAAAACTCATGAAAACTGATATCTAATCATGAATTTTAGGCGCGGGCTGATTGCTTTCAATAGGGCCCCCTGAGTCTTAGAGGGCCCCTGGCTTCAGGTGCCTTTGTTTGAATTTTCCCTAGAGTTTGGATTTTCCTTTTTCTTCCCACAATTTCAGCATAAAATTGTCTTTGTAAAATACTCGACAAAATTATTCTGATAAAATACACAGTTAGTCTTGCCAGCAGGCCCGGATCTGCGTACCCGCAAACCACGCAGTGCAGGGGGGGGGGAGGACACTACTTAAAAGGGCCCAATGTCCCAAGAAATGGAAAAATAGTAATAAATAAAAAAAAAAAACACTAGCACTAAGTTCTTATTAACTGTACGAATGTACACACTGTTGGTCTCTGGGGAGTGGCCCTACAGAGTTTTTGCAGGGGGCCCCAAAATTTATACATCCGGGCCTACTTGCCAGAAGAACTTTTCCCGTTCCAATGAGTTCTTTGACCACTTACAAGTCGCCTTCGTCTGAGTAAGGAGTATGCAAAAAAAAGTACTATTGATATACACATGAAGATACTTGCTTTAATTGGAATATCCGTATAGCTAGGAAGTGTCGAGAGGGGGTAGAGTGGGGTGAGACCCCCCCCTCTTCCCAAACAAATGATAACCAGTCGTCATTTTTGTGTCAGTATTATATCAGTCCTCAAAATATACCAATCGTCATTTGTGCGATTATGCCCGAATCGGTGTTTCTCTAAATAATAAGGGAGCAGGCAGCAGGATTTACAACATGGGTTCTAAAACTTGATCTCTTGGAATGGTCACTCTTCTTGACTAACAATTATATTCCCTTTCCTTATCTAGAATGCTGAAGGGAGAAGAGACAGATCTGTGGTGGGTCCAGATCGAAGTCGTTTTCACACGCTGGGCACAGCGCACAGCTGTGTTTTATTGTGTTTTCTTTCTTTACTTTTTGCTAAATTTCCCACTTTCCCACCAGTGACCAACCCGTAACAAGATAGTTTTATGACGTATTTAACTAAATAAGCAGTTTGGAAAAGGCGGGAATTTTTTCTTATCTTTTTTTTTTTGGAGGAAGAACGAAGAAGTTATGTCATTTGCTGTTTTGATTCACTCGTGCTCGTGCTTTTGCTCTATGTCTTTAATCAACGACAAGACCATTCCTTTTGAGATAAGTTTAATATGTTTTAATAACTATTTAGTTTTTAGAATTATGCTGCAATCTTGGTGTTAAATGATAAATTTTGAAATATAATAGGCTACAATTAAAGTGGTACAAAGGTATTGCTTTTGAAAAAAAGAATATACTGTTAATTCTTCTTTAAATTATATTTCCATTACAGAGAAAAGAACCATTTGTCAATTCATTACAAATACGCTTTATAAAATTAGTATAAAAATTTCAAATGCCTCTGCTGCGAAAGTAGTTGATTTTGAGTGTTCTCCTTCTTTCACTGGTGCAATTTGTTGTAATATATTTTACAATTTCAATTTCATTAAGATTGATTTACTTATTAAAGACAAACATTTTATATAAAAAAAAATTTTGGAAAAAAATAGAACCGACTTCAAAATTGCTCTAAAAAGGGAAAAATAATTTTATTCTTTAAACACCATCGATAATACTTTTAAACATAATTTTTGAAGTTGGCGCAAAAACGATCGATAAAATCATTCACAGCCATAACTCAACTACAAGTATAAATTTGACCAGGTGCAGTTTCTTCACTACCACATGCATTACGCATTGATGACAGCATATTTGAGTAACGATATAAATGTTTCGTTCCTAACTTTGGATGATTTTTTGATAAAAATGTGAACGAAGCATGGTTACAATGGATTTTACTTTTTGTTTTTGCGCCAACTTCAAAAATTATGTTTAAAAGTATTATCGATGGTGTTTAAAGAATAAAATTATTTTTCCCTTTTTAGAGCAATTTTGAAGTCGGTTCTATTTTTTTCCAAAAAATTTTTTTTTTCATCCTTTTTAGTGTAAATGTATATATTTCTGTAAAAGTAAGAAGTTACCATCACATGAAACTTTACCCTTTTTTTCCTAAAAATACTACATACTAAAAAAAAAAAGGAACTGATGTGATATACCCCACCCTTGGCGACTTTTTAATGTTGGCGCCAAGAAAGCGTCGCCAAGAAAACGATGTATGACGACATATGTCATACATCGTTCTTAGCGATGCTTTTTTAGCGCCAACAGGAAAAAATCAGATAAAAAAACATGATCAAAGCACTTCAGAACACAATATATATAAAAACAACATTAAAGCACAACAAAAAACATCACGAATATATGCTTCAAAAATGTACAGGGCCGGGTTTTTTTGTAAACATATTAAAATACAATGAAATAAATTATTGTATTAATTACAAGTCGAAATTAATGCATTAATTGTTTTTTCATCATTTCTCCGGGATACGAGCCCTCGGTCTCGTAGTACTTTCGTAATGAGACCTCGGCTCGCCGGCCCTGCCTCGGTCTCATTATGAAAGTACTATGAGACCTCTGGCTCGCCAGGACCTCGCTCCGCTCGGTCCGTTATCCTTCCGACTGTTAATATACATTACAGTCGGAGTATGGTCACAATTATGTATATTTATGTATGTTATGCATATTCATGTGTATGTACACCCAAGGGTGGCTCCTTCCGTTCAGTGTACAGTAATGACACAGTTTTAAGTGTGAAATATGCACCATTATTGTGCAGATTTATTAATAAAATTCAGCATTTTTAAGAGTACAACCGAAAGAGCTTTCAATTGTTAACATAAAATTCAGTACCTAAAGGAGGCACGTTAATGTCTAAATAATTCATGGCATCGATAAGAATTAACTTTTAGAACAAAATAACCGAACTATTTTTGTAAAATTAATTAACATACAGTAAAAATAAAGTTAAAAGCTACAAGAACCCCTCAAGGATTTGTAAAAAACAAAGAATTTCCGAAGTGAGAATTTTTATGTGAATTCTAAAATAAAGAACTTACCTTTTTATGGTATAAATCCTCACACTCAGTCCAAAACAAAACATCATCTGACAATGGCGCGTTACAGCTACACACCACGTTGGAGTTAACTTTTAATTAACCTTCAAGTTTGAAGAAACTGGCATTTTCTAATGTTTTTACTTCAAAACACAACTACTGAATCTAAACTAACACAAAATAAGCATTCCTGTAAGGTATATTGCACAAAAGAACACATATCTCTCCTGCGTAAAACCAAGAACCCAAGTAAACAAGTTTGAACAAGTTTGCCTTCGCGTTGCCAACCGCAGGTTAGTTTCACCAGGGATGCCATGCTTAAAAATTTATCGCCTCATTGGCGAGAAAAATATTTCAATTTTGTGCAAAAAATCGGATGTCGCCAAATGGGGGCGGGTATATCACATCTGTACCAAAAAAAAAAACTATAAGCACATCTTAAACTTTAAGCGATTGACACTAAAAATGTATCTTTACCACTTGAGAAAATGCCGGAATTTTCCAGAATCGGAAAGATACAGAAATCAATAGAATATTCGAGAAAATACAAGAAACAGTAGAAACGAAATCTTAATAAAATTCACTTTGTCCTATCGTGGAAGGCGAGAATTCTACCACTGAACCACCGTTATCCAAGGTGAGTTAGCGCGAACTTCGTTACAATATTTAATCATTTAATAGGGAAATTGCATGAAATTTATGGTTTTTTGCCCATAACTTTTTTTCTAAAGGACAAATATGGTCAAACAAAGTAATGGGACCTAAGTTGAGCCATCCCCTATCCATTAAAGAAAGAATCATCAAAATCAGTTCACTAGGTGAGACGCTGTGAGTGGACAAACAAAAAAAAAAACATACATATGGTATGAACTGATAACCGCCTCCTTTTTGAAGTCGGATAAAAACAACGGCAAACCTAACCTGACAGCGTCGTAATGCTATAATTAAGATCTGTGTAGCTTTCTTATTGCTGCCAGGTTAGTTTCTCCCCAACTATTGAAGTGTTTCAGTTTTATTTTCAGGAGTGTACATCAATATTTGCCATGTACTAAAGAACATGTTTTACTGCTTAAAAAAAATGATGGTAATGATTATAAAAAAAACATAGGCTTTAAGATTTGCTTGAAAACTTCTGAAGAATCAGAATTTTCAAATATTAAAGGAAATTAAATTACGAATTTCATAAGTATATAATTAATTTCAGGAAAAGTAAAATTATGAGAGTAAGAATTTCACTTGGATTCGTTCATAGTTGCGAACTCATTATACTTTTCTCCTCATCACCCCACTTCTTAGCGTACGCCTTAGGATTACCTACCACCCAGGACCAGGGGCGTAGCTAAGGGGGGGGGGTTTTGGGGACAAAACCCCCCCCGAAAAGTTAGTCTCAAAAAAAAAAGAGAAAAAGAAGAGAGAAGAGAAAGAAAAAAAAAGAAGAAAAGGAAAAAATTCCAAGCGATTATACATATATATATATATATATATATATATGTTATATATATATATATGTTATATATATATATATGTTATATATATATATATATATATATATGTTTTATATATATATATATATATATATATATATATATATAAGAAGTAACCCCCCCCGAAAGTCGGGTCTAGCTACGCCACTGCCCAGGACTCCGAAAGCCGATGAACTCTTTGAATTTCAGAAACTACTCGAGCAAAGGTCCCTGAACAGAATTTCTTTAATATCATAAAAAAATTAAGTTTTTTAAACTACACTTAGAAAAAATTTAAATGGTATAGCCCCTGAATATAAAATGTTATTGAAGTCTTTAGGACCATAATTTTGAGAAAAAAATTTCATGGAAGAGCCCCAGCACCTATATCCCGTAAAACTGTTTATCATGTAAATTTTGTCTCCAAATTTTTCTTTAAAAGTTCAATTTCGAAATTGAGAAGGGGGGAGGGGCAGAGAATTGATTTCGATTTTTTTTTTTTTAAATATTGGGGGCACTCCCTGGGCTCCATCCTTTACCCTAACGTTAATAAAAGGGCCTATAATCGCGTTTTTAAGGTTTCAATTTCTACCACTTTCCGCTGAGACAACTTCACCTTTTTGTCCATAAACATCAGCAAAGGAAGTGTAATATGACGTTTTTAAACCTTCAAGTTTCAAAAATTTTCCCCGGACCCCCCTTTCCTTATCAGATCACAAGTTTTCTCTCTCTTCTTTTTGCTAAGTGCATCGCCCTCCTTGGACTTTTTTCTGATTGCACAACTAAATTATACTTGCATTGGTAAACTGAGGAAAGCTGGGATTTTGCTAAATGCCCAAGGTTCGGACTTGTTCTAAAATTCTTAAAATTTCTATAATGTTCACACTATGTTCCCTACTTGTGCAGAAAAATGAAACTTTTCATGCTGATATGCCTGTATTTTAAGACAAAATCAACTTCGTAGACCTTAAGATTTTTTTTTTAAGAAAGAGAAAAACCTATGCTGCTGCTACTTTTTTTTTCTAGAGAAGGGGGGGGGGGGGCAGTTAACAAAAACAAATGCTCAATATAAAACTGTTTTATCTATACTTTCTAAATCTTGCAATCATTACTCTTCTACAAAAAAGCTATACAACAAAATAAGAACCCAAATGTAAGCACTTGGTTCAAAAAGCTTATTTAGAACAAAAGTTAAATGGTTTGTCCCCAGGTGGGAAGTAATATTTAATTTTATAATGCTTATTGTGCGTTGTAGTCTGAGCATTAGCTTGTTCTTCCAATACAAAGACTCAGTTTGCTTTTATATGCGTTTCTGTTCAGTGAAGTTGGATTATTTCTTGCACATATAATTTTTAAATTTAGTCACTAACTTTTTGTTTTTAAAATGTGAATAACAGTTTGTTATATTTAAATGCCATGGGGAAACGAAATTCTCTTCCCTGTAGTTGAAAAGACAGAGAGAAATAGATGCAAAATTAGCACATGGTGCCATGCAGACAGGGATGAATTTAAAGCATTTTATTTTCACAGGTATTGTCTCTTGCTGATGCGACGAGACAAAGAGGTTGACAAGTAGCTTGAAAAATCAAGCTGTATTTTTAATTCCATGTTCTTTATCTTTTACTGAAAACATATTGGTTATAATGAAGCAATCCAAAGCTTTTGTTTCAAATTCACTACAAGATAAAATTTCGTAAGCGGAGGTTTTCTTATAGTTTTAGTTGTGCCATAAAAAACAATTATTCATTTGTGTCTTTAAATGATTTATCTGGAATTTACAGGGGTATTTTTGATGATTCTGAGATACCAAAAAGTATCAGATTATCTGATAAAAAGAAAAATGCAATAAATTTTGGACTTGCACCTTGCACTCTACTTTAAATCCCTCCTTCTTAAGGACATTTTTTCAACAACAACAAAGCGAGTTGACAGACGCAATTGGAAATATGTACATTTATTTTTACTTCATTTCATACTGATCACTGTGTTAAAGAATAAAAGATTGAATGCCTTGTATTGTAATTAGTCCAGTCATTTAAGCTTAAATTAGGTAAGAATCTCGGAATTCGAGATACCCAGCTGTAAGTCTGTAAATACTTGTATATTGACACCCTAAAATTTGTCTTAAAACCTACATATGGTAGGGTGTATGCAACTATTAAATTTCAAGGTCAAAGGTGATAAAAATCGTTTTTTTTTTGTAAATATCTCATTCCTATGGGTTTTTTGCTATTTGTATTTATTATCAATATTGTAGAATAAAAAATTCTCTACAAATTTTGTTTAAAAAATTGTTTATACGGTGAACCGTTTTCGAGATGGAGGGCAGAGAGCGCGCGGACACAGGATCACTTCAGGTCAACTGGTGTCTCCGGTCGAAAACGCGCCATATATAGTTGATGAACTGTCGATAAATCAATGATTATAAATATTTGTCTGTTTCGATGAAACAATGATTGTACCAGTTACTCAAGAAAAACTCTTATCAAATCGAAATAACAAAGATATGCTCATTAATATGTTAATTGAAAAATTACAAGCTGCAAATATTACTACTAAACAAGTCAGAGATGATGCGGATGTTCTTATTGTTGAAACTGCAATTGTAGAATCAAAGTCTGAAAAATCTGCAGTTATAATAGGTCAAGATATTAATTTACTTGTCATTTTAATTGGGTCTGTCTTACGAACAAGAATTTTTCTTTAAAAAAGTTGGGAAAGGGAATGTAAAAACGGAGATATACTCTACTAAAAGTTTTGATAATTATCCTCATTCCAAAACACATTTTATTTCTACACGCATTATGTGGCTGTGACACAACTTCTGCGCTTTTTAAAAAGGGAAAAAAATCATTTAAAAAAGTTTTTGAGAAACTGACAAATTTGGATGAACTAGCTGCAGCATTTGAGTTTGAAAATTGTTCGGCCCAGAGATTATTAGAGAGTGGAACTCAAACTTTATTGGCAGTCTATAATGCTCCGAAATCTGTGAAAAGTCTCGATCATCTTCGTTATATGCATTACGTCAAGTTTACAAATCTTAATAAACCTGTGCAGCTTTCAAATATTCCACCAACAAGTGCAGCTGCTCATCAACATTTCAAACGTGTATATTATCAAGTTCAAACTTGGTTAGGGCATGATTTGGAACCCCAGGTATGGGGTTGGGCAATGCGAAACCTTTTTCTGGAGCCTATCATGACAATTTTACCACCTGCTCCAGAAGATTTGCTAAATACAATTTTCTGCTATTGCAAGAGTGGTTGTGTTTCGCGATGCGGATGCAAGAAAGCGGGCTTGCAATGCTCTTTAGCTTGTGGCCAATGTAATGGACAAGCTTGTCTCAATGCTCTACCATATCAGAGAATTTAACGAAGATGGAACCTTTGACCCCGAAAATCATGGAAGAACTTGAGACAAATGTCGTCGAAGACAATAATGAAGACCAGTTTGAAATTTACCAGCAGCCGGAAGACTACGATGAAGAGGAAGAAGATGATTAAAATTATAAATTGTAGTTTTTGTACTCTTTATTCCATTTTTTAACTTTTAATAAAAATAAATGCATTGAATGGTATTTTTGAATAAAAAGATTAACTCATAGTTTATTTGTTTTTTTTTTTATCATGTGAGAAGTTATTAATATTAATTAGGTTAAAATTCAAATATAATTCCTATATTTTCATTAACAATTCTGCAATTACATGGGCAGGTAAGTGTTGTTAAGTAAATTAATACTGAATAAAAAGTGGATAGGTTAGGAAAAAAATGATAAAATATAATATAATAGTGAATAAAAATTGACAAATATTTTTAATAATTGATTTATCGATAGTTCATCAACTATATATGGCGCGTTTTTGACCGGAGGCACCAGTTGACCTGAAGTGATCCTGTGTCCGCGCGCTCTTCGCCCTCTATCTCGAAAACGGTTCACCGTATAAACAATTTTTTTTGAACAAAATTTGTAGAGAATTTTGTATTCTACAATATTGATAATAAATACAAATAGCAAAAAACCCATAGGAAATGAGATATTTACAAAAAAAAAAAACCCCGATTTTTTGACCTTTGACCTTGAAATTTAATAGTTGCGTACACCCTACCATATGTAGGTTTTAAGACAACTTTTAGGGTGCCAATATACAAGTATTTACAGACTTACAGCTGGGTATCTCGAATTCCTAGGTGAACTTACTATAATGACTGGACTAAATTTCAAGATTGAATTCGAAACGTTTTATCATCCACTGCGAAAATCAAGCTTATACATTACGTTTAAGTTTTAAAAAAAAACTTGATATCTGTTGTCCTAAAATTTTAATGAAATTCTATCCTAAAATTTTTGAAATCACCAACTCTGACCCTGTAAATGCCAGAAAGCGGGGCTCGGAGGATCTCTTCTCCCCCTGTGGTGACTAAATTACGATAGGAGGCAAAATTTTTCACTGTAATGTGTTTTTTTTTTGGGGGGGGGGAGTCAGAAATGTCGTTTTTTCTCTTTTAAATAAGAATGTAACTGTCCCTCCCCCCAAGCTTGTTCGTTTATTCAAAAAATAAAAAAAGTTATGATTTCCAGCATTGTTAATATTAGTAAGACTCGATCGTTTTTGTTGTGAGGGCCTCAGGATCATGCTGCGCCTGGGGCCTCACAATCACATGATCCGCCACTGCCCTCACCCAGAATTTTTTTTGAAATTCAAGCCCAAAAAACGAAATTTTATAGGATCTTTGATAATGTGAAGGGGGACAGCAGGCACTGCCCTGGAGTTTTTTTGGAAATTAGAATCCTCAAAATCCATTCTTGGCAATTTTTGATGAAGTTTGAGGACAAGAAGGGGTTTGGGGCTCTTTGCCAGAATATTTCCAAAATTAAGTCTTAAAAAAGCAGCTCCAGGACACCTTTCAGGATAAGGGTTGGGGTTTAGAGAATCTCTCACAGAAATTATTTGAAATTGAAGTTCCAAAAGCAAAATTTTAGAAGATTTTGGATAATGTTAGAGGGAGTGACTTCGGGACTCTTTCGCAGAAAATTTTAAAGATCATAGTCCCTAAACCAAAGCTTAAGATAATCTTAGAGGATGTTCTGAGATCAGATACTCTGCGATGAGAGGACTGAGAGTATGCTGTAGCCCCATAGTCCTTTTCCTGGATTCGCCATTGCATTCAAGTATTGATGCTACACTAAAATGATGCTTTCTCCCCCCCATGTATTTTAATTTTTTAAGATGATGTATTTTTAAACGTAGGGAGAAAAGCTTTGCGGGGGTCGCTCCTTACAGGTTGGGAACCCATGGTCTACATTATCTGGGTCTGGGGATCCCATTAAGTGGCAACTACTGTATTTATTTACATCATTAGAAAGTTTGGGAGGAGGCATAAAAATTCTCCAGAATGAATCGGGATAATTGGCAACTTTGCAACAGAACTTGAGAAACTCGACTTTTTGAAAGCTGTTCATGCATTTTATTCAACACACACACACACACAAAGGGCAAACTGCAATTCCATATTCTTCGCTCGTAATTTTATCTTAATAGTTTTTCTTAATGCTACACAAAATATCCAAATGCAAGAATGATACAGAGAATAAAACCATAACAGTCCAAACAGGACTAAGATACAAAAGAATTTTTTTGAACAGAACAGAGTTCATCAAATATATAAACACATGATACTAACAAATAATTTGCATGAGTTCTTCAAAAAGCTATATATTATTGTCATTATATCACATCAAAGGATACTTTCTTGACGACGTTGTAAATTCCCAGTTTCCAAATACACTGGTAAAATAGTCTGTTCGAGTTTCATTAAGTGCTCGTCAAAAGATGTAAGAATGGAGCACATTGCATTACCAAGTGAACAGCTTTTGTCAATCTTTTCTCGTAATAAGGCCAAACTACGAGTCTCCTATTAAATATTTAGAAATGCAAATATGAGTTATAATGCATAATGAAGTGTATCCATAATTATAAATAATAAACAGCAAGAACGGGGATATTTCGATAATTGGGAATCTGGCGCGGTCGTCTTATTTTTGGCGTAAGCCTTTTTATTTTGGTAACCCTGCTGATTTATAGTAACCCTATGAGAATAGATGTTTCCCACCTCTTTGTTTAGATTTGCAACGAAAAATATCTCTCGCGCAGGCAATGGAGCCAAAAATTGACGCCAATGAAGAAGGATCGCCAGATTCCCAATTATCGAAATCTTCCCGCAAGAACCAATATAACATGTTGAAATTCAATAAAAAGAACATTAACTTTTATTGCCGTTTTATAACCATCATAATTAAATTATATTTTCATAAAATATAGATTGGAAAAAGAAATAGGCCTAAAGGTTTCAAATATTACACGTAATTTTACATAATTTTTAAAATAGTTTTTACATTACGTAATTTTTCATCAAACAACGAAAATATATACATTTTGAAATAATTCGGATTGCAAACCTTTTCCAATTTTAACCCGGGATCTTCCATATTTATCCTAACGTAGAATAGATATTAAAATGGTTTAATTTTTTTCTTCAAATTTTCTACCAAGCAATGGATTTAATACTTATTTGGAACTAAAACAACTGCTTTTTTAGAACTATTAATATGAGAGGTGTATCATCCGTCGGGAAAAGTTTACACGTCGGTCAATGCAGGAACGATCCTGGGTCCATGGTTACCGTATTGGCAACTTCATCTATTTCAAGGCGAATTCTTATCAACATGACGAACATGATGCCAAAAAAAAGTGCGATACCATAAGCAATACAGTTGCAGTTTATTTCTCCTTTTTGGAAACACTTCCTGAAGGAGTATGTTCTTTCCGATTTTAAGTGTACTTTTTTTCATGTATTGGTATTTTCAAGAATGGTAAACATCATTAAATGCAAATTAGTTTAAAAAAAATAAACTGGTTCGTTCTGTATTCTAAAGTTATATATTTTGAATTATAATAAAACAAACTAAATAACGTTACAGTTTTTTCGCATTTTTTATAAAATTTCATTTGCACCAAAAAAAAATCTTTCCTAAATGAGAGATGCTCCTCTTCCCCCTCAAGAACAATGACGTCCCCTCCCCTCAAATGCATCCCCAAAATGAGATACCCTAAAAACGACAAAGACAACTTTTAGCAAACCCTCCTCTCCCTAAAAATTTCAATCATGCTGTCTGCTCTGAAGTCCCACCGTTGCACTTTATTTATCTATTTATTTAGAAGCTAGACAGCTTCGCATAGATAGAGGACTGCGTTCCAAGCGCCTTGGCTCCGGACACACACAGGAAAGATTTACAACACTAGAAAAGGAAATAACACTCAAGGCACAGGCGGGATTCGAACCCACGATCTTCAGCTTGGAAGACGAAGCTTCTACCACAGAGCTACGGAAGTCCTCTCGTTGTACTAACTACCTTAATTTTGATACATATTAATTGACCCCATTCAGTGCCCACTCAAGGGGATCGTGGCACGAACCGTACCATAGAAATTTTAAGGGGTATCCTGGGTGCTGCTCACCATTGGAGGAGGGGACAACTACGAAACACATAGATGCAGAGGGGTACCCACCTTGGGGAGGTCATGGCGCGCTGCACCATCGAAATTGTTATGGGGCGAAAGTATTTCGAGTTGGTATTTTCCCTGTTATGGGGTCTTATTTTGGAGGGGGTGCATCCTTGCTCTTAAGCGGAGGGGGGAACCCCTAGATGCAGTAATTTTGCAACCTTTTTCTGCAAAATAATAGTTGTAACATTTTTCATTAGAAATGGTTCATTAAAAATTTTAATATTTTCTCTCTATTCTTTTTTTGTAACATAGATACAGCATACGCAACTTTCAAGAGAAACAATATTAACTTTTGTGTCAAAATAAACTGTATATCGCTTTTAACCCCATGCCGTTATGCATAAGCTTTGGAAAAAGCAGCAATAAATAGTTGGATACTGTGGCAATAAATATTGAGAGTTCAGAGATTGGTAATAAAATGATATGTATGACTTATTAAGAACGTGAGTAAATAGCCCAAGCAGTACTTCCTTGCAAATGAAGAAATTCACAGGACATCAGTGGACGCCCAAAAACAGAAGCACAACCTTAGATATTGGGCTTTGGGAGGGGGGGGGGAGCACCTTCATTGAGTCTCAAGCAATTCTCACTAATCCTTGAGTACTTATGAAAACACGAAGATTGCTAATGAGCCACAAGTAAGTCCATCGTCATTTAGGGGGTTCGGGGCATGGGCGCGCATAAGCAAAATTTTAAGGGGGGAGGGGGTCAGATATTTTTTCTATGGTTTAGTAAGACACTTTCCGCATAGAAACCGATTTCAGTACAGTTTAGAGTTATTAAAATTTGACATTTTTAATAATTTATTCATTAATGGCTGGAGAAATGTTTTTACTTTCTTGCTAGAAAAAAAGTACTAAAAGCAAGGAAGTTCTAATTTCCAAGGTGGGGCTTGAGCCCCCACTTGCCACCCCCCCCTCCATGTGGACGAAAGGGAGGAAGGTCGAAAGTCCCCCTTGCTTTGGAAAAATAATGCTTTTTATTAGTTAAGTGGATAGCGGGCGTGTTTTTCGTTGTTTTCCCCGAGTCAATTCCCATTGAGTGCACACCCCCCTCCCTCCATGTCAAATTTCGAAATGAAGGACCGCAGAAAAATATTTCCGATTGTGCTGCCCCCTAATAGAGAATATGTTAGAATTTTTCCCCCCTTCCACTTCAAAGAAAACGCAAACCTACCTGGACTTAAGGCTACCCACCGATTTGTTACGTTAAACTATTATTTATTAATTTATTGCAGCGAAAAGGCAAGGAGCAAGTCACTACTTCATTAAGTTATTTACTTAGCCCAATTTATATAATATGTGCATGTAAGTATACAAAGGGCAAATGTATGTTCAAACTGACAAACTAAAACAATTCTTATCCTCTCCTACTCCATGAGTAACAGACATTAAATTAACGTGACTAGGGGTGCACTCCCCCCCCCTGCCCGTTTAAAAATTCCCTACTCTTGATTTTCTCCTGCAATAGAAACTGAGTATTTTCCGCATCGTTCCCTTGGTTTTTTTTTTTTTTTTTTGAAATGACGAGCCTGTTAGGTGCTTGTACACTCAAAATAGCCTTCATTAAAAAAAAAAAAAAAGAAATCAAAACTATGACTTTTTAGTAATTAAAAAAAAAAACTATCGTAAACGATAACACTTGTTTAAAATAGAAAAGAATTTTCCAAGTAATGTGTTTCATATGATACATGATAGAATTCTGAATAGATTAAAATTTGACAAACTCTTAATAAAACTCTATGTGAAACATAAAGTTAAATAACAATTCTTAATAAAACTATTTAATATATAAAGCTGAATAATTTTCTTATAAATATACAGGCGTCTCTCGTATTCGTTCCGTGTAGTATCGAAATCGTGTTATACGAGACTTTTTTAAACTTATTAACATATTTTTTTACACTAATTAATCATGTACATAGTAAAAATCATGTCAATATGTATCGTGTTGTACCGAAACCGTGTTAAACGAGACTTAGAAATAATGTAAATCAAAGCATGTCTATCGTGTTATATCGAAACCAAGTTTCATGAAAAACAAAGTAAAACCTCGTTAGAGTTATCAAACATTAACAGAATGTATTAAACAAAAAAGAAATGTTTTCTTTATTAAAGATAACTTTCGTGTTATATCAAAACCATGAAGTATTAAATTGAAGTTTCGTACTGTGTAATATCGAAACCGTGTTGTGCAAGTACCATGTTATACCAGGGACGAATGTACTACAGTAAATTTGTTAAAATCGAACGTCAATTACATTGATTGTATTATGAAATAAAACCTGCTAAGTGTGAAGCATATGCAAAATATAATGCTGTGGTTTTATTTTAATTTAGAAGCAAAATTACCCTCTTATAATTGTAATGTGTGTTGTTTAAATGCTAACACTGAAAAACACAATTACAGCATATAACCAAATCCAGAATAAAACATTCTTAAAAATGGGATGGTATGATAAATTGAGGAATGTCTCCACGTGCTTCTCAGCACTTATTCAACATGGTGCGAATATTTTTAATGCTCTTGCTCAAATGTTCTTGACATTGAAACATGAATATAGCTTAAAATTACTCCTCTGTTAATTTGAAAGGATGATCTTTTTAAAATCCCCACGGAAAATACATGCCTAATGACTATCATGCTAAACTTGTTACCAAACTACTATATTATTTTTACCATTAACTACTAATATAGTGCTTTTGTAGAAAACAATAAATTAAAGTACAAGAAAAATATATTTGACCCAAAGAAAGACAATCATTTTCTCTTTTAACTGTAGCTTTGAAAAAGCATATATACCACTACTATTATACACTTAAGTTTTCCTGATACCTTTTACTTAAAATGCAATGTTGATTTAATGCTCATTTTCTTCACTCAATAGAATACTTTGCTTAATTTCTACTTTCCTCATACCCCTAATTTCTTCCACCATAAAATTACAGATAGTGATCTCCAAGTTTTAATGCCAGCATGCCAAAGAAGTTTTGTAAATGCTTTTCTTTTGACATTTATGAAACTTATGCAGCAGGAAAAACTAGAGTAGAGCTAACTACAGGAATAACTTAGAAAAGCATATTCATTCTTGGTATGATAACAGCAAGAATTTGTTTTAAAATAGAATAATACACAAATTTTTTTTAAGCCGGCTGTGTTACAATTCTAAGCAAAATAATTGTACCAGAAATAAAATATATCTGTGACCAAGTAAAAATATTCAAACCAAACTTTTTATCTCGAGGAAAATTAGCCTAAAAAATGTTAGCATTTATAAAGAGGGTTTTAGTCATAAATTAAGTGACAACATCCCTTTATATTAATTCTGTAAATGCTTTTTAATACATCAGACACAAGAATCATATATTTAGACTACACTATATGACTGATGTTGAATGCACTTGAATTTTAACAAGTCGGTTTTAAAGCATTATTGCCAGCAAAATTAGTAATTCGCAGCAGACTTTAATAAAATAACTGTTGTGCAAGTTCTAAATTCAACTAGTGTGCTTTAAGTTTCTATAACCTCATCCATCTTCTCATTATTCAGGATCAAACAATTGACATCTTGGTAAACTATGGAACCCTTCTGAAAAACAGATACATTAATAAACAAAAATGTATTCATAATTCACAATACAAATTGAACATTCAACTTTAGGCCACATTGAAATAATTATTTTTTATACTTATCCCACAGGAAGTTTGCATCAGATGAACTTAATACTGATTTCTGACTGCAAAGCATAGACCCACCATTTCAAAGATTCTAATGGTTGTTCTTGTTCATTGAAAGGTCCAGTTAAAGCATTATTACCAGCAAAATTAAGACTTTGCAGCAGACTTTAATAAAGTAACTGTCATGCAAAGTCTAAATTCAACTGGTGTTGTGCTTTACGTTTCCATGAAATCATCCAACTTCTCACTATTCAGGATCAAACAATTGACATCTTGGTAAACTAACATGGAGGAACCCTTCTGAAAAATAAACAATAAGCGAAAAATGTATTCATAATACAAATAGAACATTAAACTTTGGGCACACTGAAATAAAGCATTTTTATATACACATGTCCGCAGGAATTTTGTGCATCAGATGAACTTGGAACTGATGACTGACCAGTGAAAAACCCACAATCTCAAAGATTTCAATCATTGCTGTAACAATGACTGCTCACTGAAAGGTGAACTTATACTTCAGGTTCTATTGACAAATGTACCAGGTGCCCTACTAATTTAATAGAATAGTGTTTCATGCTTAAATAATTTAGCTCTTAGCAACTACAAAAATCTTTCATGTGTTGCTAGACAAAGTTAAAGTTCAGTAGAGATTAAAAATCTGGCATATAATTTTAAGTAATGAATTAAACAGCTAAATAGTTTAATTATGTAAGGATTAGGAAATAAGTATTTTACTCATGATAAACACCCATTTGTTACACATCTATAATGCTGGATAAGAATAATACCTAAAATTCATGAATTTTGACAGTAAATTAAACAGCATACTGATTTCTGACACCAAGAATATGAAAATTAATAAATGTTTATTTTTGGCACACCCGGGAAGGCTAATGGGGAGAATATTCAACAAGAAGAAAAGATATGATAGTTGAAGGGAAGGGGACTTAACAGGAAGAAGCTTTACAGAGTTAATTTTTTCCCGCATGTGATGCTTCATATATTTCATAAAAAATAATAATTAAAAAGGATAATGAACAAAATTTTGTTGCTTAAGACATCACAAATGCATGTGTGACTTCTTTAGCCAAAACTTTCTCTAAAATTATTTCTTTTTTATGAAATACAGAAACCGTCACGTGCGGGACAAAATGACCATTTTCAATGGAATAGGCATAGACATTTTTTTTCTTCAATGGTTTAAATAATTATTTCTAAACTTATGAGATATGTTTCCTTTACATTGGAACCATAGCTTTCATAATCTGCAATTTGTTTCGTCATTGCTGTATTAATAGAGCAAAAATATTAGATTATCCACAAGCAAGTTACCAGAGGTTGACTTTAGATGTTCTGCACGTGACGCATGTAAATAAATTTTAATTTAAATAACAAAATTGTTTCAGAAGTATCTTTGTATCAAATTTAAAGATTAAAATAATTGCTTACCCCAGTTTCATTAAAATATTAAGAGATATGATGAAATGTTAATGAAATTTAAGCGTATTTTTGTCCCACATGTGACGGAGGAATGGCCCTAAATAGTTTCAACTATGCAACAGAAAAAGAAAATAAATGTCAGAATGAAGTCATTTGATGCTCAACTACACAGGAGACAGAAAGAATCCTTACTTAAGACTTGATATCTGAAAGAAAGTTAATTTTGGCAGAAAATTAAATTTGCTGCTAAATATTCCTAATTGTTCAAGGAACAAAAATGCTTTACAGTACAATTTTCAATAGCATTCATTAGAAACACATCTTTGCACGCTAATGGCTAACAGGAGGAATCTGCCCTTAAGAATAGATGACAGGAATAAATTTAATTCTGGCAGTAATTAAATTAATCATACATCAAAATGGTTTTACTAAATGAAGGAAATTAAACAATTTACTCACGATAACAGACTTCCAGTTGACGCAGATCTACGCACGCTAAAGGCTGACAGGAAGAATTCTGATTGTTAATTTTGGATAATTAAGCAACTCAGTAGCTTTAATTATGCAAGGAAAAGGAAACATCTAAATGTTTCACACAGGATAAACGTTTAATTATGTGAATACATGCACACTTACAGGAAGAATCTTTAAGGACGTCTTAAAGAAATGTACGTTAATTTAGGCGGGAAATTAAAAGAAGCCGAATAGTTTCGATTATTCAAGGGGGGGGGGGAAGCAAAAATCTCAAGCACACGAGAAACGTTTATTTAATGCACACCTATGCAAGCTAACGTCTAACAACAATTTCCCATACTATATAAGATATCTGAAAGACGTCTAATTATGGCATAAATAAATATAAATTTTGTCTGGATAGAAAGTACAGATGCACAGAATGATAATCTAGAAAAAAACCTAAGGCCTAGCCATAATAAATCTTAATACATGCTTTTAATTTCATGACCGTTGTACTGTCTAACCACAGATTGCATGGAATTTTCAAACGTCCAGATCAACGAATCTAGGTGAATAAGGGGGAAAAGTAAAAATTTGAAGCGCGTATTCCGCTCATTTGAATGAGACTCTGCTTCTGCAAAAGCTGACATCGGTAAAAATAATAAATTTATCCATTTCCGGCTGTAAAACGGTGTTTGTCATTCCATACAATCTGTGGTCAGACAGTAAGCATAAATAAAGGAACACGCTCTTTTTCAAAATAAAAAAAACAAAAAGATACAACTTAATATAGTCACATCCAAGAAAATGTTTCACTTACTTTCATGCATATCTAATTGTAAAAATCTCATCATAATAAATATAAATACATCAACACATTACTCATTACTACATTCTTCAAGCCATTTTTTAAACCACGCACGAGGTACAGGAAGAATCCTTGTCGCCAAGTCTGAGAATGATATCATTTAGCGCCAAAATATAGGGTTGCCTCCCGTTTATCAGTCAGGATCGTTCCTGCATTGACCGATTTCCGAAAAGTTTATGTAAATATTTCTGACAGTCACAGTGACAACAAATTAGCTGTTGCCAGCTCTGCTTCATTAAATAAGAGCGAAATTTATGTGACAAACTGGAGTGCCACCTGTGAGCTCCTATAAAAATGTTCAGAGCTCAGGATTGAATGGACTTGTTGATGAAACTCGTCCGTTGCTAGGTAAAAATTTTTTGTCCAAAACCGGAGAAAGCAGCCCAACATAATTTTACTGTATTCGCTCTTTTTATTTTTACTTAAAAAAGAAAAAGAAAAGAAACAGGACCGATGTGACCTTCGCCCACTACAGGCATTCGTTTTTTCTTTTTTAATTTTTTTTACTTTCACTTTTTTTTTTTTTTTTGCCTTAAACATGTGCGACTTCGTTTTCTTTCTTTCTTTCATTTTTCTTTTCAAAGCTTTTGAAGTGTTTTTTTTCCCCCCACCATTGTTTTTTTTTTTTTTTTTTTTGAGCAATCACGATGGCTTATTGTTCTCACTTGACCGTCTTTGATGTCCGGTTCCTTTTTCAGTTTGGATCAGGGGCCTCTGCAGCACAATCGCCGACCGCAGGGGTGCCCACAGGGGGGGATTATGGCGCAAGTTGCGCCATCAAAATTTTTGGGGGGGGATTTTTTTCCAGAAGTTTTTTTTTTTTCTTTAGAAAATGAATTTTTGAACTTTGGAATGAAAAAATGTTTTAACTCATTCAGCAAGAAATAGATGCATTAACCCTTCAAGCGGCCGTGACGTAAAATTCCTTCACCCAGTGATGTATTGAAGAGCGGCCGTGTCGAAAAATTTGGCTTTGAATATTCTGCTTCGAGAACGGCTGCGGCGTAAAATTCTATGGAAGAATATTCATGGCGTAATTTTTCGACACGGCTGCTCTTCGATACATCGCTGATTGAAGGAATTTTACGTCACGGCCGCTTGAAGGGTTAATAATACTTTTTTCACGTACTCTTCAGGGCCATCGCCGTAGCACCCCCCCCCCCCATTTTTTCAGAAGTGGGGCCGCAAATTTCATTTTAGCGATGCAACTAACGAAAAAAAAGAAAAACTCTTCGTTGGTTTTTAAAATTAAAATAGTTATTATAAATGAACAATCGAAATAATAGTGACAAAAAGTATTTTTGTAAAATTTGAATAGAAAATGTAATCTTAAAATACAATTTAGGAACATTCATGATTCTCTTTTATTAAGAGTATCTAAGTAAGGACCGCGGAAATGTAAGCTTCAAAAACTTTTACTAACGCAAAAAAAAAAAAAAAAAAATTCTGTGCTGTACACTTGACTACGCCGCAGAGTGGGTATGTCTGTCTAGTCGGAAAGTATGGGCTCGACTCAAAGTATTGTACATAGAGTAAAATTAGCAAAATGGGAGGGAGGACCGGTGACAAAACTAACATGGTGCACGCCTTGTCTCTCGGCGGCCCTGGTTATACAAAACCATGCTTCATATAGTTCTTCAGTTTAAAGAGAGAGACAGAGGGGAAAAAAACATAAATAGGGCAGCTTCATTAGGGCAGCCCATATAATAGGGGTCGCCGAAACATTCCCATATGTTTTTTTTTCTTTTGAAGAAAAATGTTGTCCGGAAAATAATTGCTAAGTGGAGAAAAATGTATAGGTCGCCGAAATAAATTTGAAATAAAGAGAGAGAGAAACAGTTAAATGCAAAGATAGAGATTCAAGGTATTATAATGAATACTCACACCAAAAATTCTAAATGTTTGAATGTAAAAATCGTAAGTAAATCAAAGCTTGATCAAGAGATGCAGGAGGCACATTTAAAATAAGATGAAGTGCAATAGAGACCTAAGGTATTGCTGAAAATTACCACTTCCGTTCAAAACGTTAAAAGTCCTTTTTCTAAGGTCACAAACGTTTGTATTGCAGGTAAACAAAAATATTAGGCGGGAAATTGAAAACTTTATTATGGAAAATCCAAGCAAATAACCATGTTTGGCAAAGAAAAATTGGAAGAAAATATTACCACAATATGTTTATCAATAATTAATATTTACAATGAAGATAGGAGGGACGTAGCCAAACTGAAAGGAAAAGTGGGGAACTCCAAACTCTTCTTTTTACGTCCCCAAAGCTGGGCTGGAAGTGAGTTTTTAAAACTTAGGCTTTAAAAAAATCCCGGGAAAACGTTCTCAAACCCCATCTCTTACCATAACGTTATTAAAGATGGCCTACACCTGAGTATTTAGGACTGCAATTTCGAAAAACCGTGAGAGTGCTTGCTCCCAACTTAACCTTCGAGAAACACACTCTCATTAATCATTAATCATCATTCAAGGCCGAATAAATTTCGTCTTTTGGGCAGTAATGTTAAAAAAAAAACTCCCTTAGGTTTCTCACAACTATCGTCCTCCAAATATTACCGAAGATCCTCAAAAATTTCATTGTTAAGGTTTCAATTCAGAAAATTTTTCGGAGGAGATCTCCAAAACCTTCTACAGTATTTAAAATCGTCTACGATTGCGTTAATTGAATTTCAATTTTTTGAACATTTGACAGGGGAGGACACCGAATCTCTCCACCCATTAACATTACCTAAAATTTTTAAAACTGCGGTTTCAACAGATCGAAATTTTTTCGAGATAATGCCCCCACCCCCCTCTCTCCCTTCAACATCATCGAAAAACATCTTAAATCTCGCTTTTAGTGCTTCAATCACGAAACATTTCCGATCGCGAGCCCTTTCAACCCCCCCTCCCCTTTCATCGATGGTTAGCTTAAATTACGTTTTCGGAGCTTTACTTATAAAAAAACTGGCAGTGCACTAAATTTTAACAAAAAAAAAGTCTACAATCTCGTTTCTAATGCTTCAAAATTTCAAAACATTTCGGGGGGGGGGGGGGGGCATCTCTCTTTTCCTTAATATCACCATAGATGGTCTAAAATTGGATTTTTTGAACTACAATTTTCAAATTTTTCCCGGGAATGAGCCCCCGGCCCCCCTTTACTTGTCATAATCAGAAATAATTCACAATTGGGAATGCGTCATTGAAGTTTACATTTTGAAAAATTATTGAACGATGACCCGATCTTCCTTCCTTAACATCACCATAGATTGTCTAAAACTGTTTTTTAAATAAGAATCTTGAAAATTCGAGGGGGGCAGCCCCCCGGACTCCCTCTTATGAACATAAATATAACGTGCGATTGTGTTGGGAACTTAAATCTGGAAAAAATATCGGGAGAGGCTATCCTGGACCTCCTCTCCCCTTCCCCCCAAACTTAAAATATAGTCTAAAACTGCGTTTTTATGTCTTCAATTTCAAAATAATGCAAGAAGGTAGCGCTCCGACACCCCCTAATTCTGACTGAATATTATTCTTACGATTAAATTTTTATTGCTAGCACTAAAAGGTCTAGTAATATGACTATATCTGCTAAACCAGAAGCCAAATCATCTCTCTCTGCGTATTGGAAAATGCGTTGGAAACAAGGGGCCGCCAAAATCGTATTCCCCCTCCAGTTTTTTTTTTTTTTTTTTGACTAGCGACGACTCTGGTAC
This sequence comes from Uloborus diversus, assembly GCF_026930045.1. Classification (NCBI taxonomy): domain Eukaryota; kingdom Metazoa; phylum Arthropoda; class Arachnida; order Araneae; family Uloboridae; genus Uloborus; species Uloborus diversus. The sequence goes on along the minus strand of NC_072731.1, from coordinate 26,596,396 downwards.
TCTTTCCAAAATTTAATGACCGTGTCTCTTTTTCAATGAGGGGAACATCACAGACGATATGGAGTTGGTGTCCGTTTCAAAACTGAATCAGACAATTTGATTTCTTTTCAGTTTTTAATAAATTTTCTGGAAGAAGCACAATTTTGCATGATGAATACGTGTGACAGTGATGAGAGGGAGAATGGTCTAAAATGTTTTATTGTTTGTAATAATTCTAACCAGTATGCTCTAGTCTTTCATTGATTCATTTAACAATTGTTATGAACTAGTTTTGAAGTTTGCGGAAAACACATTTTTTCTCCCTCCAATCGACAATTAATATATTTTCTTCATTAACTAGCTTAAGCTTATGAAGAATTTTTCACACACACATTTCACTTTTACTCCCATCTTCTTTACCATTTTTAAACTGACTGTTTCAATTTATCATTAGATGATTTTTATTAAAACTTTCAGTGATGTTGGTTTTTGTTGATAGAAGTAGAACAGTCTGTTCCTAAGGTGTTTAAATTATTTTTCGCAATTCATATTTACTTTCTTCTATATCTAATACGTGTAGAAGGATATTGGATTCGTTAAAACTCTCGAGCTCTGGTTTTCGATGTGTGCTCAATAGCTGAATCCATTTTTGAGGATTTCCGAAAAATATCTGTCACGGTGTGTGTGATCCATCTTTTTTGGCTATGCGACTTCAATTTTGGAAAACTGTAACAGCCCGTACTATAATGCCAGAATAACACCCTCTTTATCATCAGTCATCTAAAACTGAGTTTTTAGTACTGCAATTTTGAAAAATTTATAGGAGAGAGCCCCTGATTCCCCCCTCTTTCTTTAACACGATCAAACACTAGCCTAGAAATGCGTTTTTGGAGTATCAATTTCAAAAAATTGCCGGGGGAATGGCACCGAAATGCTATTTCCACTAACATTATCAAGATTTATCAAAACTACGTTTTTAAAGTGGAGCACCCCTCTCCCGACACCCCTCCCCCACTTTCATCAACATTATTGAAAAATAGTCTTAAAATTGGTTTTCAGGGCTTCAATTTCGAGAAAATTTCGGCAGAGCTTCCGAAAACTTTTTTTTTCTTAACATCACAAAGGTCGGCTATGATTGCGATTTTAGAGCTTCAATTTCAGAAAACCACTTTTCCCCCAACGATAGATAGCGTTTTTAAGACTTTTAATTTTAAAAGTTTCCCTGGAGCAAGCCCTAGGATACCTTCTTTCCTTAACATTACCACAGATAGTCTAAAACTGCGTTCGTAGAACTAAAACTTTAAAACAAAGTAGAGCCCTCCTTAACACAACGTTGACTATCTACAGTTGCGCTTTTAAAGTTTCAATATTGGAAAATTACTGGGAAGGGAACACCAAACCACATATCCCCCTAACATCACCAGAGATCGTCTAAAACTGTAGTTTTAAAACTACAATTTCGAAAATTTTCCGGGGGAGAAACCTCCGGACCTCCTATCAAAGTGGCAATAAATTTCCGTTTCAAGATTCATATTGTATACAGCTAGTAATGACTCCATCCCAAGCCAGCAAGTTGAATCCACTCTCCCTGTAACGATTCATACGTTGAGAAAAAAAAAAAAGTGTAGCAAAATTCAGGGGTACCTAAAATTTGTTTACACAAGGACTACGTTGTAAAATTTGGGAAGGCAAGGTGGGTCACACAATCCAACAATATTTCAGTTTGTTAGCGCTCCCCTCCCCCCCCTGAATTTGACTACAAATTACACACTCTAAAAACTGTTATGTATCACCCCATTCGAAAGCGGGAAATTTTTTTTTGGGGGGGGGGAATTTGCGCCATTGAGCTTGGGGGGGATGGGCACCCCTGGGCCGACCGTCCTCTGCAGGAGCGGCTGCTCTCGTCCTGAGCACTGTCCCCCCGACAGAACCCCACTTCTGGCGTCCATGTCCTACACACGCACGCTCAAACACATACACACTCACGCGTGCCTTTCTACACACACGCCTACGTGCATACACACAGGTTTACGCACACACACAAGCCTACACATGCACCCAAGCGCGTCTGCACACACACACACACACACACACAACTATACACACGTAACCATCCAGGAGGAGGGCCTGGCTCGGGGGGACAGGAGCCGTTTCTAGAATCAATAACTCCAATGAGCAGGGTCCTGTCGCAAACTCGTGATTGCGAAACATATAATTTTAATTAAAAATACCAAAATTCAAATTACGTTTTTTAAATTTGATTTCATTTTGGTCACGATTGGCGATATTTAGAGAGAACCATTGAATCTAAAATGTCCAACATTGGGAAACTTAACCAGCATGAAACTTTTTTTTTTTTTTTGAGCAATCACATTGCTTATTGTTCAGATTTCACTGTTTTGAATTCCTATGATTTTACTTCCCCGCCTCTTTCTGCAGCACCACCGTCAACCGGCCTCCCGATGCTGCTCCTCTAAAGAAAACCGTCTTCAGGTCGCGTACATATCCTACACACACACGCATACACACCTACACACACACACACACACACACACACCATACGCACACACATACACCTGCACATACACACACACCTACACACAAACACATGCACCCACACTTACACACACACACATACCCACAGACTCATGCCTCAAACAGACACAAACACACACGTCTACATACACACACACACACACACACACACACACTCGTGATTGCGAAAAACATAATTTGAATTCCAGATGTCGAAATTCAAATAAATTTTTATTATTATTATTATTTATTTATTACTAGCAGTACCCGCGCAGCGATGCCCGTGCTAAAAATTTAATGGAAGTCCATTGAATAAAAAAATTGACGCCCCCTCCCCTTCCGACGTGAAATGATCGTTTTTCTTTGTATAAAATGCGTACACACCTTTTCAAAAAAAAAAGCTATTTAAGTTTCTTTGGAATTTAAAACTTTTCGTCAAATCATTAAATTAGATTTACAGTTGCTTTAAAACTCTATTTAGCGAATGAAGCAGTTTTTACTGCAATTTAAAATATTTCGCCAAATAAACAAAAAAAAAAAAAAAAAAAAAACATCAAATAATATCTTTCAAATGTAAAAATTATTCCGCACCTCTATTGCTTATCGCCAAACTTGCCCAGAAACCACGGTATCAAAATCCATCCGTCTAACGAATAACGAAAAAAAAAAAAAAAAAAAAAAACATCTCGTGGAACATTCAAAAACCATCGTCAGAAAAAAAGGAGAAAATGTCGTATATTTCACTCGGATAAAAACAAATCAAAAGTTTCTTTTCTTTCAAAACAAATCGCCAAAACAATGAATTACATATTAACGGTTGGCTTAAAACAATAATCGTAGACTGAACTGCTCAGCGCCCAACGTGCCTAGCAACCACGCTACCGGAACCCAGCCCTTTTGCGAGTGAAGCGGATGTTTTTTTTTTTTTTTTTTGGCAATAATAAATGTTTCGCCAAACAAACCAAAAGGTATAAAATCACATTAACAGTAGCTTTCAAATCTTTATGTATTAAGAGTTGCGCTGTCCGGTTTTGCCCGGTCTACCTTTAGAACAAAAATTGTGTCAAGTGACATATATTCAACAACTAATTAAAAGAATAACTTAATAACTTAAAGAATAACTTAAATAAAAGAAAAAAAAACATGCAAAATTACCCTTCCAAGCAATGACAACAGATAATAAAATACTTTTAAGAAATTAAAATGCGAAAGATGGATTTTAAAAGCGTAACCATGGAAACATGAAATAAAATAAGTTTAATAAATCAGATGCAAAAGAAGGAAATAAACAATGGATTCAAAAAGCGTAACCATGGAAACGCGAAAATAAAATGGTTGACAACCTGCATCAAAATGACATATTTCAAAATTGATTTAAAAACGCTTGTAACTTTTTTTCCTTTGAAGATAGAAGCTACTTTTTTCGATCATAGGTCGAGAGAGATCTGGAGTAAAAAATCTCGCTTTTTCCAATGTTGTCAAAAGGAAAACTGTGGGACGATTCCTTCACTTTTTATTGATAGATTTAATGAAGAAAGTAGTGCCTAAATTTCAGCTAAGCCTAAAAAAGTTCGAGCTAAAAACGCAAATTACTCCCGCCGTAATTACTTAGGGCATTGAAATAAATTGTTTAGAACGCAGACAAGTCTACCCTTTTTAACGATATATAATATTAATATGTGCAAGTAATTTTTCACACCTTTAATAGCCAATAATAGGCAATTTACGTGAAATTTGAGCCTAAATTTGAATAAAAAAAGAACTATTGATCAGATTTTTTTGAATTATAGCCTATGTTACTCAGTAAGAAAGCACCTTTCATATAGTGAAAGAATTTTTAAAATAGGTGCAGTGGTTCCGGAGATTACCTCGAACAAATTAAACACACAAAAATCCGCCCTATCTCTTTATAATATTAGTAAAGATTTATTTATTTATTTATTTATTTGCGCCCTTTGGAAATCAATGTTGGCACGCTCTTGACGGACCCCGTCTGCCCCTGAAATCAAAAAACTTTTTTTAATACCTTCACTTTTCCAAAAACGAGTTTCAGTCCTTTTTAAATGTGAAAAACTGTTCTCACCCTCTTGGGAAAAAACAAAAAAATCATTTGAATTTTGACGGCTTGAATTCGGATTATGTTTTTTGAACTCACGGATTGCGATAAGACCGGAATATTCAGGATATCTTAATATATAAAAATCTGCGCGGACGGTTGTTACCATAAGGCTTTTAAACGGCTGCACCGATTTTGGTGAAATTTTGTGTGTGTAAATAGGTTCTGGTAAGCATGGTTTCGAAGCGTGATGGATCGAATTGGAAACGTTTTTGTTAATTAATTAATTAAAACATTGGATGGTGATATATCCCGAATGATTAATATTTATTTTAACCTATTGTTGAGCGAGAAGTGAAATAAATATTTAACCCGTTGCCAAAGGACAATAAGAAAGCCAGCTCTGCTTTTTGTAATGAAATTTCCTACTGTGATATATATCAATTGAGAACAGATAAAACGTAGAGAGAGAGTGAAGCCTTCATTTTTGAAAGCAGTGATATTAGGTCTCGTGATACATTTTAAAGTAAAGTACTGGAAGAAATCGGGTTTCTTTCTCTAGGTTCACGCAAAACGTGTCTTCTGCCGTTAGTTGAACCATGTGACGGGATTGGTGCTTTAGGTTTGCCTAAGCAAATGATCAGAAAGTACCGTACCTAGCAGTATTTGTTTCTCAGCTGAAATTCATCTGAGTTTTGACGCCAATGGCAAGAATACTTTAAGGATTATCAAACTAATCAGTACATTATTAAAGGAAAAGATGATGGAATTTAAAGAAGAAGCAAATTTTATTTTCGTCCAGATAAATTACCAGAGGGTAGTTCAGTACACAAAAGACCGGTGCAGAGGAAGATTTTTATCTTTGGTGGAAAGAACAAGTTAGGCAATATATGAAGTTTTAAAAGTTTTCGTTTAAAAGATCGGACCGCTAATCGGTCGGAGTTAGCTTCGCTCACTGATCGGTTGATATACAGTAACGTGGTGACTGCTGACTTTGGTTATGAGCAACAGAGTTGCATGATCATATGTTTACATTTTAAAGTTACTGTTGATGTAAATTATTGTATTTTTGTTTATTTGCCGAAATATTTCAAATTGCAAGGAATTGTTTTTTGTTTTTAAAGAGTGTTTAGTTATTTTAGTTCATGAATGTTTATTTTACATCGGGAGGGAGAGGGTGATGAGTGATTTTCGCTTATTCAGAGAACTGTTTTTACCTTTATAATTTTTTTAAGCGATATCCTTTCGATTGTTATATTCTTTTTCATGTGGGGGATGTTGCAGAGGGATTTCCCGTTTGTTCTAGATGGGTAAAATTTTCTTCCTACTTATTATTTTCCCATGGCTACATACTGCCCCGCCCCCATTTGCTTATGTGATTTAGAAATATATAAGTTGAGTTTAAACTTTTCCTCACATTTTTACCAAAACATTACAAAATATGTTCAACTGTTAAAGCTTGAACATAGTTTTTAAAAATGTATTTTATATTTCCTTTTTTTTTTCGTTTCCCGTGGGTCCCTTAGAGGCGGGCCCTCTCCGACCGCACCGCGGAGCCTGCAGTTACGTAGGCCCCGCCTCAGATTGCCTGCTTCTCACTGCCTCAAATGTGCAAAATGAGAATGAAGAAAGATTTCTATTTGGTGTGCATCTATGCTCATAAAGAGAAAATTTACTTTGAAATGAATTTACATGGGGGTTCAACACTACTTTTCGCATGAGTTGAAAATTAAGACTGGTAATGTATGCAATTTAATGTCCCAGTTTCGAAAATTCAAGTTATTGAAAAACTAAATAATTTGAGAGTTTTTGTCTTTTGCTATGAGGAAGATAGCTTTCTTCTATCAATTTCTTCAAAAGAAAATGATGATGGCATTAATCTTTTGCTCATAAGCAATGAACAAATTCGGCATTATTGCTAAACTAGGAGCATATCTAGGCTCCTAGGCCCAATCACCAAAAGAGAACACAAAACAATGGGGTTGTTTCCTTCAGTCAAAGGTACTACTTTTAGTCACTGAAATGGACCCTATTCACCTTGATGTCAATGAGGATATAAAACGTCACTGCAGTGCATTATGGGTACTGTAGCAGGCGAAAATCCGGTACTATGGCGTGTAATTACAGGGGAGGGTCGGCCACAATGAGACGTGGATTACAATGAGACATTGTAAATTCAAAAATAAATACAATTCTGACAACTACCACCACCTAGGAGGAGGAAACATAACTAAAATGCTACCCAGAATTCCTAGTTCCATGCTGTTCTGTGCTTTTGTTTTGTAGAAAAAAATTGGTTACTGTTTGGACACGCTGAAAGTTATTTGGATAATTTCTTGCATCTATCATAATCTTGAAAAACTTCTACAATTAAGCTAAGTGTTGTAGTTTATGTTGTTACTGACGCTTTAATCTTCTATTATTCAGCTATATTATTTTTAACTGATGGTTTATTTAAATGATATGAAGCAAAAATATTTATTTTGTTTTTTGGCCCACAATGAGACGTCTCATTGTGGCCCAAGCAGCAGTAAGCAAGTGTAAAATATTTATCTACTTCTTGTTTTTTAGTTTATAAAAAAGAAATTTAACAATAAAAAATGGGTTGGATTTTAAAATATTTATATTTTAACTAATTATTACAAGTGAACTTTTTATTTTACTACACAGCTTTGTACAAAACAAAAGTAGAAACCAGTTAGGTGTTGATAAGGTTGCCAAACATGGCTCTTATTTCAAAGCACTTTATAATTATAATTAATATTTGTACAAAATAATTATAAAACATACGGTGCCTGAAGAGTTTTAACTCCTCTAAAAACAAATTCATATATATAGGTAACGATATTTCGAATATTAGCATTCAAGATATCCTGGGAAAACTGCCTCAGCCAGATATCCATTCAGAAGGGAGAGTGCTTATAATGCAATTTCCAGGATGTATTAATACTGTTGGAAAAACACTAAAATTTAACCTTTGCATATTTTTTGTTTAAATACTTTACTGGATAGTTTAAATGCTGTACTGAAATGTTGAAATACTGTTGCAAAATGCTTTTTAATAACTCTGTACCGAATTAAGTTTCTTTAATAAACTAGCTAAAGGTACTTATATTTTGCAAACTTTAAGTAAAAACACAGTGATTATTCAGCTGTCCCATTGTCGCCCTACTTATGTCTCATAGTGGCTCCAAAGGGTTCTATAATAGGGTAGAGACTGAATTTGGCAACAGTTCCATGTTCCAGTAAGAGGAAAAATTAGAGTGGCAGAATACAAAACATTGTATTGAGTTCGAGTAGACTAAAATATTTTAATTCTGCTTTTCGACTTTGTTTATGTTTTTGAAATGGTGAAATCTTGTTCATCATATGGTTGCACAAACAGAGCAACCGCACTCAATCAAAGTTTAAAAATTTTTAGATGAGTAATTTAAAAAAAAAACTTTATTCATGCTTGTGTTAGTGTTTACAAAAATGAATAATTTTGCATATGATAAAAATATATTTCAGAATATTATCGAACTCTATGATAACGGATGGCTTGGGTGAAATATGTACAATTAACTTTTTATTGGTGATGTGATTTAGTAAATCTGTCGGAAGTTTACTCAAAGGCAACACAGTATTCTTGTTGGATACAACATACAGAAGTAATAAATAGCACAAATAAATTTCTTTCATGTTATTAAAATTAGAGATCATCTTAATGACTGTGTTTTGTTGAAAATAAATGTGAAATTGTAAATAAAAAATGATGCATAAAAGTTTTATTTATTTTTTCTTATGAAGCAGGGTTGAGGGATTTAAATCAGTTGATTAAAAAAAAAATCATTGATTCACAAAAATCATGATTTTTAAAGATAAAATTTTTAAAAGTTCAAAAAGCTAAGATTGATGGACATGAAGTTCAGAGTATTTTTATTAGAAAAACAATGAACAAACAAGTATTAACTATAAGTAATCTTACTAAAACAAACAAAAAAAAAATCATATTGTTATTAAATAAATTTAATTGAAACCGAAGAAAAATATAAACTAGTATGTTGTGGCCATCACGAAACTTTCTTCTATATTTTTCTTTTTTTTTCTGTTCCCTCCCACTGCTTGACGAGGAAGCAATATTCCCAACAAAAACAAAATTACACATGCAAAAACTTGACTACCATCCCAATGTCTGAATTATTGCAAAAGCAAAGAGCGAAAATTGAAAGTTATTTTAAAAGCCTTGCTTGAATTAATTACAAATATTTTATTTGTTAACAAACATAAGATGGCAACAGTTAAAAATTTTAAATCATTGAGATAATATTTCCGATCATTTCCATTCAATTAAAATCGCGAGAAATACGCAGACGACAATCTATTACGATTTATCTTTCTTATTGTTGCATTAATAAAGCTATTTTTATTAAAAAAAAAAAAAAATCAACACCTCTTGGAGCGATTGGCGTCAAACTTGAACAAAAGCCTGTTTACATATGGATTCACATATATTCCATTTTTCAACCAGAACGTAGCATTACTTGTTGAGATAGGGAACTCACAGTGGAAAAAAAGAACGGACGATTGCGCTACCCCCTTTTTAGCTGTTGACACCAAAATAAAATCAGCTCTTATACCCACTAAGGACTACTTGCCGATTATTTTTTTTTTTTTCATTCCGTTCATAATTTCTTGAGATACAGCAATCACAATTGACGACAAAAAACGTTCTATAGCTCAACACCCGTTTAAATTATTGACACCAAAATTGAATCAGCACCTGTTCCTGTTAATAGCAACATATGGACCAAATTTTGTTTGATTTCGCCAGTTACTTCCTGAGGAATAGCAAGCACGCGTAACTCAAAAAAAAACGTCCCATTGCTCCACCCCCCTTGGAGGAATTCGCGCCAAAAACCAATAGGCACAAGTTCACATAGGGGCACATATGTGTACCGAATTTCGTTCGATTTCATGCGATAGTTTTTGCTGTAGAGCGGCCACAAAAAACTGGTCACACACAGACGTGACACACACACATACACACATACACACACACATACACACATACACACACATACACACACACACATACACACAGACAGACAGACATTTTCCAAAAATAGTCGAAATGGACTCAGCACACCTCAAAACATTCGAATCCGTTAAAATTCGAAATTCAAAAATTTGCACGAATCCAATACTTTCTTCTATATATTAGCTATAGAAGAAAGTAAAAAATCATAATAGCAATTAACATTAAAAAAGAAAGAACTTGCAAAGTATAGATAGATATATATATATGAAACGAGATTACATTTCAATGAAATTAAAAATAATAAATTAAACTGGATATGTACCTATTATGAGTTAAGCTTAGAGTGGTTCAAAAAAAAAAAAAAAAAGCTTTTTTTAGCTAGAGTCCAGGACACACCCTATTTTTTTTTTTAAGACTTACTAATAGTATTATGCTGTAAAAGTTTCAGTTTCTTACTCAAATTTTAAGAGGGTGCTCAATTTAACATTAGTCGTAGCATTGAAAATGTCACAAATTTGGAAACATTTAACTTTCCCAGCTGTGTTTTTGTAAATAAATTTTTTTGCTATGTATATGCATATTACTTTTGTATATTATAATATGTAGCATTGTTTTTTCAGTTCAATGCAATTTTTAATACCCCTCCGCATACTTACGATGTTTGAGGGAGGGAGTTGAGCACTCTCTTTTAGTTGAAATAAGTCAAAATTCTTTCGGTATATTACTATCCACAAGTCTAACTAGTATGTTGTGGCCATCACGAAACTTTCTTCTATATTTTTCTTTTTTTTTTCTTCTGATTCCTCCCCATGCTTGACGAGGAAGCAATATTCCCAACAAAAACAAAATGACACATGCAAAAACTTGACGACTATCCCAATTCGGAACTCCAGCGCTCGAATACGCTACCTTGCGGTGATTTATAAAACTGCGAATGCACCTAAAACTTTGCCACGTTGCGTTCCATGTGTGTCTGTTGACGTAAACACAGGCAGTTTGTTCTGAGTATTTATTAACGCAATCGATGTGTCTTAGTTTGCTTTCAGCTACAGAAATTAATTCGTCCCTTAGTAGTATTCTCGAGATCCTCAAAATAATGTTAGTTTTCATTATTTCCTTAATAATAGGTGAAAGCGAAAATTCTGGATTAACAAACTTGGATAACGTTATACAAGGTAAAAATTTTTATTGTTTTGTATGAATTTGTAAGAATATGGGAGTTCTTTTAATCTTAAATTAATTAAACTTACCATATTTTACAGCAGCATTTAGTTGGAATGGACAGTATGCAAAATATTTTCTTGAATATATTATCGTAGAACAAAATGAATAACCGAGAAAGAATTTACTTTATTCCTTTTATTCTCAGCTGAAAGGTATCGCCAAATTTGTTTAGGGTTATAATTCTGGCATTGTGCGAGCAAAGTAGCCTTGGCGAGATTTCGCGTTTTTAGTTAAACCATTTTCAAATTTTATCATGAGTGGAATAAAATGGTAGTAAGATTACAGAATTCGATAAGTAAAAAGAAATAATTGTCAATCAACTGAAAAGAAAACTGCCACCATATATCCGTGAGAATTTTGTTGATGATTTGCATAACATGACACAATTAAATCGTAACTCAGAAATTAGAAAAATCGAAACAGAAAATTTTTAAATTAACCGATTCGGGAATTCAAGAGAAATAACTCAGCTACAAATGGAAAACAAGCGCTAGCCAAAGCAAAGCAAAGAAGTATCATCTTCTTTTGGTAATAATTTGTAATGTCATATTAAATTTTCTAGCATTAATTGTTATTCTTGTCAGGCCACAATTATTATTTAGTTTTATCAAGAATTGATAAATATCGAATTCAACATCGTGAAAATGGCTGCTTAGAACTACGAACTACGTACTTTGCATTAATGTTTGACGTTTAGTAATGCTTCTTGAATTCTCATTTCTTTCTACGTGGGCCAGAATATCAACAAGACTTTGAAAATTAATTTAAAAAGAATAAAGCGAAACAATCATACGTACGAACAAAAATCACAACACTTTTAGCATTTTCTTCGTTACCATGTGCGTTTGTTTTAGTTTTCAATTCCGCCATTAGACAGTGACTTCAGTGCCCCCTATAGTTCGTTGGAGTTGCGAATGTCTGAATTATTGCAAAAGCAAAGCAAAGAGCGAAAATTGAAAGTTATTTTAAAAGCCTTGCTTGAATGAATTACAAATATTTTATTTGTTAACAAACATAAGATGGCAACAGTTCAAAATTTTAAATCATTGAGATAATATTTCCTATCATTTCCATACAATTAAAATCACGAGAAATACGCAGACGACAATCTATTACGATTTATCTTTCTTATTGTTGCATTAATAAAAATATTTTTATTCGCAAAAAAAAAAAAAAAAAAAATCAACACCTATTGGAGCGATCGGCGTCAAAATAGAACCAAAGCCTGTTTACATATGGATTCACATATATTCCAAATTTCAACCAGAACGTAGCATTACTTCTTGAGATAGGGCACTCAAAATGGAAAAAAAGAACGGGTGATTGCGCTACCCCCCTTTTAGCTGTTGACACAAAAATAAAATCAGTTCTTATACCCACTAAGGGCTACTTGCCGATAAATTTTTCTTTCATTCCGTTCATTATTTCTTGAGATACAGCAGTCACAATTGACGACAAAAAACGTTCTACAGCTCAACCCCCGTTTGAGTTATTGACACCAAAATTGAATCAGCACCTGTTCCTGTTAATACCAACATATGGACCAAATTTTGTTTGATTCCGCCAGTAACTTCCTGAGGAATAGCAAGCACGCGTAACTCGAAAAACGTCCCATTGCTCCACCCCCCTTGGAGGAATTCGCGCCAAAAACTAATGGGCACGAGTTCACATAGGGGCACATATGTGTACTAAATTTCGTTCGATTTCATGCGGTAGTTTTTGTTGTAGAGCGGCCACAAAAAACTGGTCACACACAGACGTGACACACATACATACACACACACACACATACATACATACACACACACACACAGACAGACAGACATTTTCCAAAAATGGTCGAAATGGACTCAGCACACCTCAAAACGTTCGAATCCGTCAAAATTCGAAATTCGAAAATTTGCACGAATCCAATACTTTCTTCTATATATTAGATATAGAAGAAAGTAAAAATATTGAGGGGTGTCCTGTTATCTAGAGAAACTTTTTTTACATGATGTATTTTTGAACCACCCCAGTTAAGCTATTTACTTATTCACTAAAAAATAAACATACAAACCTCCTCAACTTACAGTAAGTCAAAGCAGTGAAAAAAAATATGCATGCGTTTTATAAGATAAGAATTCTAAAAAACAGTCTTCTTTTCAGTCCTTGATGAGTTTTATTAAAATATTTAAAATACAAGAAGCATATGGTTTCCTTTTTTTCTTCGTGCATTTTGTTTCAGGTGTTATTTTTCCAAAAAAAAAAAAAAAAAAGGGAAAATAATTCAATGTTCTAAGCTATTTTTATTCTTTCTCAGTTTAAGTAATTCCATATTATTTTCTGCTTTTTTTTAAAGAAAAAAGAAAGGTGTTATTTATTTTGATTGTTAAAAAATGTTTGGGAAATATACCCATACGGATATGGAACTTTGTATTGCAGCGAGATTGCATCAAGCTCTGATGTGTAATTATTTTTTACTGATTTCTGAATTACTCAAACTTGGATTTTATGAATTTTTAACCATATATAGGGAAAGAATTATCTAATTTAACATCTAAATTGAGCATTTTAACTTGTTAGATCAAATACTATATTTAAATAAATTTAATTTCAAAAATTTTATTTAAATCAAAAAAATCCGATTTAAACAAAAAAAATCCGAGTATATATACATATTTTTTTAAAATCCTGATTTTTATCAACCCTGTTATGAAGTAAGATACAACAATTTACCCACTATTTTATAATCTGTTTAGTAAAATATGTAGAGTTTTTTTGTTGTTCTTGAGTTAAAAATTTCCCGATTTCTCTGTTGAAAATCGCTGTATTCTGTCAGTGCATTATGTTTTTATACATCATTCATTAAAACTTTTTATACAGTTTAACCTGAAATTATTTGACAAAAATTCCCAGCAGATTCCATCGTTATTTCCATTTGAAAAATCTTTTGGGGGAGAATATCTGCAATTTGACACAGTAAAAAACACAGTAAAAAACATTTATCGCCGCTTGAATTTCATTACGTTTCGTAACGAAACTATACCGTTCTCGCCACTCTAATCTCTCTCAAACCGGTCTTCGTGCTTGGTCATGGCGATTAATGGAAGCAGTATACGTGTCGTTCCTCTACCCTATTATAGAACTCTTTGAGTGGCTCATAACTGGGCCACAATGAGACACTTTTCATCAAATTTATAAAGCCTCATCAATTTTTTTTCTAACATTAAATGTGTTAAATTTGATGCAAATATACTATAATTTGATACCTTTAATACAATCAAATATGTTTCCGTGCTTTAGAACTCACCCATATACGAAAAATGAAAAATATGTGTTTTTTGTCTCACTGTGGCCCACTTTCCCCTATTTGCTTTTATGCGGCTTAAAAACTCATCTTTCTCTTTAAAAAAGACACTTTTTGGAAGTATTTAACTAAAAACCGTCGTAAAAGAATGATGAACGATTCATTTGATGAGAAATAATCTCTTTACAATCGTATTTTCATGGTTTTAAGCCTCTATGGTTCCTCATCAGAAACATGGTGAACACTCAAATTCTCTTTTTACTTTTCCCGTTTCTCGGCATTTTTCATGCAGTCATAAGTCTGTATAAGCTCAAAGCATGTTCATGATGCGCAGACCGACAGGTGATGGGATCGTTGCCAAACCGTGAATAGGGTAAATTGATAGAATAAGCAAAAAAAAAAAAAAAAAAAGAAAAGAAAAGAAAACGTAACATGGAGCAAGAGAAAAAACTTTCGTTTTCCCAAAGCTTGATTTTTAATTAATTTTTAAAAATGTCCCATTTTTAAAATAAGGCGCGGTTTTTATGACGTCACAAATGATGTACTTTGGTGCATCTGTCTACCGCGTTTTCACGTTAGGATAATCAAGAAGCGAATTAAATATTGCACCCTACGCCTGCTATGAACCATATCATTACCAACACATGTGAGTAAACAAGCGAATTAAATATTTTGCCCTGTGAATGGCATCAGTGAATGGCATTTCATCATTTTTGATGTCATCGGTAAAAGCGTAAACAATGAAAGCGCACCGTAATTAGTTTTTTTAAAGAGACATTAAACTTCGTGAAATTATTTTAAAAATGGTCCGATTTTATATTTTTAAGCATGCTCTTTCAGAAAAAATACTTTTAAAATTTTGGAAACGACCCCATTGTTTGTTATCGATGTTTTAGTTGATTTTCTAATGAAAATAATTTAATGTTGCTTTCTGCGTACGGAATAACTATTCGCCATAAAGTTTAATACTACCTGAAACGGGAAAAATCATGTTAACCTTTATAAACACCGTATTACCCCACTTTAGCCGGCATGCCGCAAAATTCAGGGGTCACCAGATTTTCAATAACACTTGCCTCGTCCTTTCCGGCATGCTGAAAAAGTCGAAGTTAGGGGAAAAAAAAAAACACTATATAAAATATACAGGTAGTTATCAAAATAATGAAAACACTTGAGATTTATAAGGAATTCTTTATTAGTATGGTGTAGGAGCGTCTTTGGCATGTAATACAGCTTGGATTCGCCAAGAAATCGATTCATACACGTGTTGAATGGTGTTCAGCGAAATTTTATACCATTCTTCATGGAGATATTGTGAAAGCTCTGTGCAAGGCGCTGGCGGAGGATATCGATTGCTCTAAAATAGACCAAAACGGTTCAATTATGTTAAGGTCAAGTGACAGTGCAGCCCAAGGCACATGCTCAACTGCATCCTCGTGTTCATCAAACCATGATTCGACAAGTCCCGCTGCATGGATAGGTGCATTATCTTATTGGAAAATTCCATCTCTTTCGGAAAACAAAGTTTGCATCGTAGTATGGAGCTGGTTAGCTAAACTGTCTCTATAATTGTCCAAAGTGATCCTTTCTTTCAGGCTTACGACTGGTCTAGCGAAAAACCCCGACATGGCTGCCCATGCCCATATTATCACAGAGCCTCCTCCATGCTTGACAGTTGGAAGGAGAGAATCACGATCATACGTTTGTGCTGGTGTCCTCCAAACCATCCTGTAGTAGGGAAAAATGTTAAAAAAGATACATCAGACTATATTACAATCTTCCTCTCATCAATCAACCAGGATTTGAGTGTGTGGCGCCACTGTAGACGACGTTTGGCATTAACAGCTGTAACAAGTGTTTTGGGAATCGCTACTGCTCCGTAAATGTGCTGTTTATAATGGTGCTTTCTGATTGTAATCAATCACACTGGTGAATGCAGATATTGATGGAGTTCTGTGGTCACTTTTGCTGCTGCTGTTCATTTTGTAGACCTCACAATCCGCTTCATTATCCGTCGGTCTCTTTCATTGAGCTTCTCCTTCCGCCCACCACTTTTGCTTTGCCGAGCTTGTCTCACCGCACTCTTGCTGTCATGACTTTAGATACTATACCTTTAGAAACGTCAAAAAGTTGAGATGTTTCGTTACACTTGCTCCAGCTAGACGCGTTCTAACAGTTTCGCCTTTTTTAAAATTTGAGAGGTCCGACACTTCACGCGCCTGAAAAAAATCCAAGACTTCCAGAAGTTCAATTAAGCCAACATATACTACCAGAATATATACATTGCTAATGATGAAAAAAAAAAACAGAGGTCTAATTTTTTACGTACGAAGCGCATTCAAAAACGTCACATTTTCACAGGTGTTTCCATTATTTTGATAACTACTTGTATGTTCAGCTTATGAACATATAAAATGAGTTTAAGGTCTATACATATCTTATTAGAGTTAATAAACAGTTTAATTTTGAAAAATATTTACTAACAATGTCATTTGTTATTGTAACAAGAAAAATCTTGTTTAATAACGAATAATTTTATAAAAATTAAATTAAAACTAAGCAATTATTTAAGCAGTAAGTTACCGCCCCTGAACCTGTGCTAAAGAATTTACCATAGCTATTCAATAAATAAAAATTAAACTTACCTCTCTAAAAGAAATCTAAAATAATTTATTTAAAAAAATGATGAACAAATCGCAGTAACGATGAATGCTCCTGAATTGATTACTTTATTAGCATATAATTAAATCCATTAATAATGACCTACCATAAATAACTAGCACATATTAATGCAATACATAACTTTTTTGAAAGAAGGTTACTTTCGAGATTTATTTAGTTTTTTCTTCACAGTGGTTTGCTTTCTAATTGGAACTGAATGGGAAAATTTTCTTTTGTTTTGTTCAAAAATAAACCTCGAATTATCCGGCATGCTGGTCAACCTGACTTTTTTCCGGCATACCGGCTAATGCGGGGTAATACAGTACTAATTTCCGGCATGCTGCTCCATTTATTATTTATGCAGACTTTGAGGCAATATTGTCTAGCTTTGCCGCTGCATGTCAACATCAGGAAAAATCTGATACAGATAAAGTATCGGTCGAGCAATAGTGTGGTAATTCTTATCTTATCACTGAACCGGATGGAAAGCACTTAAAACCAATAACTATATGCGGCGAAGAGGCTGCAGTAAACAAGTTTCTGAATGAGATTAAGAAAGAAAAAAATAAGGTGAAATCTTTTCATAATAAAACCCTTTTAGTATGAGCTTTGAGGAGGAAACGTTTAAAAATGCCATAACTTGCAATTTGTGTAGTAAACAGCTTGGTGATGATCCTGTTAGAGGTCCTATTGTTACAAATTCTGTAAATAGTAATTATTATTGTGATTAATTTGTTTGTAATCTAGCTAAATTTGGCGTTTATTCCATTATTTTTTCATCTAAAATTATTGTAGTAACGTAACCTGTAAATAGTTTCTTGTAATGTACATACAATGGCCTAACATTCGACTGAAGTATATGGTCCCCGGATAACATTTGTGAATGAAATAAAAAGAAAATACGAGAAGTCTTCCGAATTTTGTGGAAACTTGTCTAGGATTTATAAATAGCCACAGCGGAAGGAGTCAGTCTCGAGTTAGTTTTTGCTTGTGAATCGTGTCAGCAGTACGCTGGAGAGCATGCATTAGCTCTATTTTGCGAAGTCTTTGAGCTGTATTTTTGCGTATTTGGATGTAAATACGTGTGTAACCGTTGAGTTTACGGTGTTAATTGATATTTGCTTAGTTGCAGATGATTGATTTAGCAGTTGTAACTACGCTTCCTGTACATAGCTGTAAATAAATCTCCTGTGTTTTCTCAAGAACTGTGTCGTCATTTCAAGAAAGTTTGAAGTTGTACCACGAACTCTTAACAATATGATCAGAAAACGGGGAAGTATAGATCGGCAATCCATAGATCGTGCAACTTGCAATGCCGGACGCAAAATATAAAAAAAAAACGATTTCAGTTGTATACTTCATCTATATAAATAAAACAAAGAGTATATATGAATGTATGTGTGTTTATATGTTCCCTATACAAATCCACAGTTTACGTCGGATCTCGACCAAATTTGGCAGGGAGGTACTTAGGCACCCGAGAAGGAACCTAAGGGGGGGGGGATCGAACGCTAAAAAAGTACCGAACCGCTCGAACTTGAGTTTTAGGAACCGAAAATGGCATTTTTTCCAATATGAGGGCGAAAAAAAGCTCACAAAAAATAGAATAAAAATCCATCGAAATCTCTAATTTTTCTGCATCAGATAAAAATTGTTCCAATGTTCCAAACCAATTGGAACGTGAGTTAAAACTATTTTAAACTAATTTAACTCTAAAATGTAGGTAAGCCTCCAATTATAAATCCATTGTTTATGTTGAACGATGCTTTTATTTTACTTTGTTTTGAGAAGGAATTATTTAGAAGAAAGATCTGTTGCCATTTTTTTCTCGAATATGAACAAATCAAGTCCTGGCTTTTGTTTTGAGGTATTTCCTGTAATCGGGGGATTTAAAAATTTTCCTTTTTGGCTATTTTCCCGCAATCTATCACGAAATTTAGATTTTTTTTTGCTCAAGCCTGATTGTTGACCACGCGTCGCTTGACAAAACTTTTATTTTCGAGGAGGACCGTGCAAAGCCGGACGACGCAGCTAGTCATGAAATAAAAGTGACGGCAAATATAACAGAAAAACTCATTTCTTTTCCCTGTTCAACTCCTATCAAAATATTAAAACTCATATTCAGTTTGTCAATAGCTTCCTGTTCCTCTCAACATTGCTAGAAAAACTGGTAGAAAACAAGAGTAAGGATAACTTGAAAAATTTAAAACACCAAGTAACAGAAAAAATTGACTTGTGGTTCAAGAAGGGAATATATCCATATGAGCATGTCACTTCTCGCAAAAAAAAAAAAAAAAAAAAAAACGAAACATGTCTATCTTCAAGATCTACTTTCTTTAGCACATTAACTGGTGAAACAGTAAGCAGTGAAGATTATGAGCACGTACAAAAATTTTGGCGCACATTCAACATTAAAAACACCATGATTTGTATGCGAAAACCAATGGACTTTTGTTAGCTGACATGCTTTAAAATTTTCGCCAATGGGGTTGTTTCCTTCAGTCAAAAATACTACTTTTAGTCATTGAAATTGATAGAATGTGTAAAAAAAATAACATGGACCCAGAAAATACTTTTATTTTCCCAACAGTTCTTTTTAAATTAATTTTTTAAAATGTCCGATTTTGAAAACAAGGCGTGGTCTTTATGACGTCACAAATGATGCAATTCGGCGCATCTTTCTACCACGTTTCCAAGTTATAATAATCAAGAAGCGAATTAAAATTGCGCTCTACGCTTGCTATCAACCCTATCGTTGTCAATACACGTGAGTAAAGATGCGAATTTAATATTTTTCTCCGTGAAAATGGCATTTCATCATTTGTGATGTCACACGACAGAAACGTAAACAACGAAAGCGCACCGATTTAAGTATTTTTTTAAAAATATTAAACTTGAACTATTTATTTAAAAAATGGTCAGATCTTATATTTTTAAGCATGCTCTTTCAGAAAAAAATACTGTAACGGATCCGGTGCGACTTCCAACTTTCTTGAAAGGACGATTCAGTTTTTGATTTAACACAGGACTTGATAACACAGGAAATTTATTTACACTATTACAGGAAAGATCGTCAACAACTGCTAAATTAATCATCAGCAATTAAGCAAGCATCACACAACACCGTAAACTCAACGGTTACACACGTATTTACTTCCAAATACGAAAAACAACACAGCTAAATGCCTCACAATAAACAGAGCTAATACACTCTCAGTACAAATTCTCAATCGAAACTAAACTTTTTATCACGCGGGACGCTCTTATAAACATCGAAAAGTTTCCACAACATTCGAAATGCTTCTCGAAAATCGTAGACCGTTATCTTATTTCTTTTCCATTCACAAACCTTATTAATGAAAAATAGGGAACCGTATACTTCAGCCGAATGTATAGGGGCTGTATATTCATTACAGGAAACTATTTACAGGCTACGTTGCTATTATAATTTTAGATGAAAGATAATTTAATAAACGCCAAATTTAGCTAGAATACGACAAATTAATCACAAAAATAACTAATATTTACAGAATTGATAACATTGCCCCCTTCCCAAGGACTGCACGACCCGGGCAGTACAATCCCCAGAAAGGGTGCCCAACTTCTATCACAAGTTCACAAATACACACATTAAATAATAACCAATAATGCATAGAAAACACAATAATAACAAGAAATATTACTAAACATTAAAAGCAAAAATTATCTACAACTTTTATGTTATCAACCATATTTGTTTACGTAATACTCATGAACTATGGCCATAATATGGGGCTAACCGATCATAATGTGCAACCCTAGGTTTTGCATTAGGTGAGTTTTGGATCCTCACTACGACGTCATTCAGTCGGTTAAGGACTTTGTAGGGTCCATATCAATGCGACTGCAATTTGGGTGAAAGACCTTTCCGTCGGATGGGATTCCATAACCAAATCTTGTCGCCTTCGTTGAATTCATGTCCAGTAGACCTTGTGTCGTATCGGGTCTTCATCTTCTCCGCCGCGATGTTGATTCGCTCTCGTGCGAAGTTATGAACGTCTTCCAACCGGGCCTGGAGATCCTGGATGTACTTCCTCAGGCGAAGAAGGCGCATTCGGAGGACGACCGAAGACGAGATTACAAGGTAGCCGAAGCTCTCGTCCGAAGAGCATCTGAGATGGGGGCATATCCGGTAGTCTCGTGGACAGCACTGCGGTAGGCCAGCAAGAACAAAGGTAGCTTCTTGTCCCAATCCTGCTGATTTCTGGAGACCATAAGCGAGAGATTATTCAGGATTGTGCGGTTAAATCTCTCCACCATGCCGTCCGATTGTGGGTGTAGTGGTGTTGTCCTAGTTTTCTCAATTCCGAGAATTTGACATAGGCCCTTAAACACAGCAGAGATGAAATTCCTCCCTTGATCGGAATGAATCTGCAAAGGTGTTCCATATCTCGAGATAAAATGTTGAACTAGAGTCTCTGCTACGGTGGTAGCCTCTTGATCTGGAATGGGATATGCTTCGGGCCATTTGGTGAAATAGTCGATGGAAACAAGAATGTATTTTTTCCCAACAGCAGTTCTTGGTAGAGGACCCAAGATGTCGATCCCAATTCGTTTGAAGCTTCCCTCTGCTTCTTTTCTTCGGTCCTTTACGAGCAGCACAGGCGTCACAAGAATGGCACTACTTCAACTTGCTCCAGAAGAAGCGGTCCCGAACTTTATTGAGGGTTTTCAAGACACCAAAATGTCCTCCAGTCGCACTACTATGTATTTCTTTCAGAACATCTGAAATCTTTGATCGGGGAAGTAGTAACTGCTACCTAGATGTTTTGCCGTCGTCAGATTCTCATTTTCGGTGTAGCACGCCGTTCCGTAAATGGAGTGAGTTCCATAAAGCCCAGTATCTTTTTGTTGCAGGACTGAAGATGGAAACGTCCTGCCAGCTAGGGCGCCGACTGTCACTTTCCATGAACTCCAAAATTGATTTTATGTCGGGGTCTTCAAGTTGATCTTTTCGAACTTGGTCGTCACTCCATGGATCAGGTTCTGATGATGTTGAAGTCACTGTCACCTGATAGGCAGTAGGGCTAGTCGTTCCATACTGTTTCTCGATTTGGGAACAATAGTGGCAGTTCTCAGGACAGGGTCTCCTTGATAAAGCGTCATCATTACCGTGAGATAACCCTTTTCGATGCTTGATCTCCATGTCATATTCCTGGAGCCGCTGTATCCACCTGGCTATCTGGCCTTCCGGATTTTTGAAGTTCAAAAGCCAAGTTAACGAGGCGTGATCTGTCCGAAGCAAAAATTTCCGGCCGTAGAGGTAAAGATGGAAGTATTCTACAGCTTTCACTATGGCCAGTAACTCCTTTCAGATTACGCAGTAATTTCGCTCCGGCTTTGATAAGCATTTGCTCCTGTAAGCGATGACATGTTCGTTGCCGTCTATTTCTTGGGATAAAACAACTCCGATGCCCTCGTGGCTCGCATCAGTGTCGAGGATGAAGGATTTTCCCGGCTGAGGATAGGCGTTGATATTAAAGCCTCCTTCAGTCGTAAAAATGCATCTTCGCATTCTTTGGACCATACAAACTTTTGCTTGCTCTCCGTCAGCTTATGCAAAGGTCGTGCAATGTTGGAAAAGCCCTTCACAAACTTCCTATAGTACGTGCAGAGCCCCAGGAAACTTCGCAGCCAGGGACGATCCTAGGGTGTCGGCCGCCCGTGTGCAAAGACCTAATGTGTCACCCCTCAAGACTAATTTGCATATTTTGACTAATCTTTAGCGGCTATATAAATCTTTTTTTAAATTTCTATGCCAAGTTCGAATTTAAAAAAGAGGGGGGGGGGACAGAAAAATGATCTTATAAAAAGGAAGAAATTTTTATAGTAAGAAACTCCTTAGGTACAATTTATATGTTTGAAGAAAGTAATAAATACCAAAATTTACTAGTCGTAAAAACGCATTTTATGTTTCTTCTGTGACATCAGAGAAGGGACGGAGGAAGGGGAAGCGTGGGGGGAGGTTCAGGGGAGGAGGCTTGCTCCAAAAAAATTATCGAAATTGGCGTATGAAAAATATTTTTAGTTAATCTTTAGTTGTGTTTTGTTGCAAGGACAAAAGAGTCAAGTATATTCAAGGTGCATGGGGAAATTTTCGAAATTGACATCAAATATCGCAATTTTAGGAACTTTTTCGAGACTTTAGGTGAAAGTAATGTTGCAGTTCTTTCCTAGAATTCTTTCAAAATTTAAATCAATTTGAAGCTATTTTTTAAGACCGTAGCTTAGGAAGGATCGGCGTTCTTCCCGAAAAATCTCCAAAACGGAAATTTTAAACCCGGAATTTTGGGTACCTTTGTTGACGTTGCAAGAAGGAGGGAGTTTCAATCGTCTCCCATCGAAAGATTTCGAAATATAAGTTTAAAACGCAAATTTAGGTCGTCTTTGGCGACGGTAGGGGATCTGGCGGCTATCCTCCGGTAATTTCTCAGCACTATTTTTTCAAAAACCCGTTTTTGGCTAGATTTGAAAACAATAGGGGAAACGCGAAAATATTCTGAACCAAAATATTTTTCGGAACTGAAATCCATTATAGGCTATCTTTGGGAAGGAAGGGGACCGGGCGGGGATTCAGTGTGCCCTCACGAAATGTGTTTTTGAAACTGAAGTCAATTTCAGGATAGTTTAGGCAGGAAGCTGTGGCTCCACGGAACCGTCTAAAAACGAAATTTTCAGGTATAGTGATTGTGTTGGAGAAAAGGGGGATCCGGGGTCTTTACCCAAAAGTTCTTGAAACTGATGTTTGAAAAACGCAATTTTAGTTTGTTTTTCAATACGTTAAGTGAGAGGGGGTGGAATCAGGGGCTTCTCTAAAGACGGTAATTGAGACTGTCTTTGGTAGTAATGTTTGTGAATGGATTTCGGGGTCCTCCACTACAAAAATTTCGAAAAATGCCGAAGCAATTTTATATGACGTTTGATGATAGGAAGGGTTGTCGTCTGAAAACACGTTTTGGATTTTGGAGCCAACGTTTTTAGGCTATGTTTAATTAAGTTAAGGTGAAAGAGGTGAATCAGAGACTTAATTGGTTCCTTA